>NC_056746.1:1107634078-1107926578 GCF_019279795.1 Protopterus annectens
AATCATTGGAAAATTTTTGGCATGCAAACCCTTTATTGCTTATGTGCTCCACAGAGGGATTTCCAAAACCCTTTGGTAATGTGATTATCAAAGGAGAGATGACTTAGCACATGGCTCTGTGTATGCATTAGTACCTATTCCACATTTTGGGGGCTACTGCCTATGTGGTACTCTAGGGATACTTTGTTTTCTAAAAGTGGATAACTATGCTTTCTTAGGCTTATAGCTTTACAGCATGAGTTTGACACCAGGTATCTATCTGTATGATACCCTTTTGGAGGATGTGTGTGTCATCTGGAGAATAAAGTATAGCTCACAGTATGCATTTTCATCAAACGTGGGCAGACATATCCCTACTGTGTTTGCTTGTACCTAAGAAAGCTATATGCCAAACAGGAGTGGTCCCAGGACTGAGTGCAGGTGAATACCACTTGTTACTGGCATAGAATAGTACATGGAGGCTGCAAATGTTACTGTGTGTCCTACATCTTTGCGTCAGTTGTCAAGCCATCATCTAACAATCGTTTATGGTCAGTCTGTTGAGGTTATGTCTAATACCAGTATGTGGGATGGGTATGATTTGCTGGTGAGCTATAGCTTGACTGTGTTGACTTCCCCTCCCTCACCTATAGCCTTGTTGACTGGCTTGAAGTCTACTAGGTGTAGGAGCCATGATCTGGCCTTTAGAGAACCTAAGTGGGTATGGTGCAGTGTTTGCAGGTTCATAATGTCTCTGTTAATGAGTTCCATAATGCTGTGTTCCATAGCCTTCCAGATAACATTGGTCTGGCTTATAGGGTGAGAGTTTCCAGGACCTGTTGTAGTTCTACCCTTAATCAATTTATGTTAACATTTACACTGGGTGTGACGAGGGTGGACAGGTTTAAGAATAAGTATATTAGAGGGTCAGGCCATGTTTGAAGGTTAGTAGACCATGCCAGATAGGCAGGATTAAGTTGGTTTGTACATGTGCTGGGGAGGGATGCAGAGTATATTGTGAAATAGATGCTAAGGATGAATCCTCCAGGTAACAGGAAAAGAGGAATGCCTAAGATGAGGTTTATGGCTGTGTTGAGAGAGGACATGCAGGTGGATGGTGTGACAGTGCAAGATGCAGAGGGCAGGAAGACATGGAAACAGATGATGTACTGTGGTGACCCCTAATGGGAGCATCCGAAAGGAGAAGAAGACATTGTAGCTCAACCCTTGTGGACTGTGAACATCATTACCATATGTCATTCCACATGTATGTAACCTGTATAGAGGCTCCATCTGGACAGAGCATTTAGGTGAGTGGTGACTTCATATGTCAGCTTGTGTATGACACAGCCAGGGACACTGTCCAATACCATTGCCACTGTGGTGTGGACCTTGTTAAAGAGATGTTTTAACTAGAGTGTCTGTGAATCATCAGGTATTACGTTCTGCAGGTCTGGAAATGTGGCCCTTGTATAGCAACAGGGTGGTGAAATCCGCATTCAAACTGTCTGACAAGGAATTGGTAATGTCAGTCAAATAAGTGTACTTTGTGACCATTTACATTAACTGTGACCCAATCTGAGATTTCCCCTGTAGATTATGAACACCAGTAAAGACAGCTTTAGTGTTGTCTTTGGAATCGTTGTCATTTTGTATTTTGAAGCTTGCCTTGTATGTTTATTGAGGGATTGAATTTTCCAAATGATACTGACCAGAGAGGTTACCCCTTCTTGGTATGTAACTCTTTTTTGGTATAACATCACACCTTCTATTATATATTTAGTTTATGGTAGGGGTCCATGAGACTAATGCACTTTTACTGTATAAGTGAGAATTTCTTGTGTTTGTGATAGCACAGTCCATGCAACCCTGTAGGTGAACAGTGTGCATTAATACAGGATTATGCAGCTGGGACACTGTTAACCTTAGTAATGCAAACCAATGACAGATAAGAACAACAGCATCATGCATAGCACAGTGTCATCCCGTGTCATACACACATGCGTACTCAAGTTCCAAAACATGTGTAGTACAATGCATACTGGCCACCAGTAGAAACTATGGAGTGTTAACACTGGCCAATACAGGGCATGTCACCCTGCCCATGTGTCCAATATGCACATACATGCAGACAGTGCACCTCTACCATGTTCACAAATGTACACCTGCAAACCTGTGCTGCACACACCCCACACTTACTGTCCACTGTATAACACATGCTGACATAACTACACACATCAGCCAAATGGCACATGGGCAAACAAAACACAATTGGAATAAACACTGGTGGAAACAATACAACATTGCTAATTACAGCTTTAATGCATCATGCCTCCTCAGCTACACCTTCAAGGATATCATTACACTTTACTGCTGACAACATGCTACACATTCAACCATTGCTATAATTTATCAAAGTCACCCTGTGCATCAGCACCATGTTAGTCTGTTCCTGCATCAATGTTACAGATGACAGGAGGTGGCACATATTTCATCATATGCACAGGGTGTGTTGTTGGTTTGCCAGAGGCCTACACTGAGCCATACAATCGACATGTCTGTGTGAGTGTGTGTGTGAGGGCCATGAGTACTGTTATGGGCCAATGTTGATGTAATGTGTGTGGGTATGTGTTTGTCCTAGGTTTCTGGTTTATGTGTGTGTGTCTGCATGCACACAGTTCCACCATGTGGCTGCCATATACAGGGATTTGTGGGACAGCTACAGACTGTACCTGACAGGCTTTACAGATCGCTGTCTCTGGCCATGGATATGGAACCTGTGCCTGGCAGGGGTGCTACAGACAGTATCAGGTACTAATCCAGACTGGGTACTATTCTCAGAGGTTGACATATGTTCACTGGATCCAGGTCCCTGCTAGGACTGGCCAAGGCCACGTGCACATGGTCTTCTAGGATGGTCTATGAACAGCCCCCCCCCAACATTGCTGGGGCTGGTACTGGCACTACGGGAGCAGCTGTAACTTGCTGGATGTCCACGGCGACCTCCAGCTGCGGATGTTGCTGGCATACATCGACGTTGACGTCTCAACCATCCCGCACTGTCCTGACACATGGACATGACATTGTGTAAGACATCCAATGTCTCACCCGAACGTCTATCAATGACCTCAGTGTAATTACGTATGGCACCTGCTAGGTCACGAATACTTTTTCATTTACAGAGGTGTTATGAGCCCTCTGTGCCCTTAGTCCCTGTCTGGTGTACCGCTCCATTCGTGCCTGTGCCTCCATGACAGCCTGGAACATGCATGTGGTTGAAAGAGTTGTGGCACGTCTGCCAGGGGCATGATGACCAGCAGTGCTCTGACGAGAACCCCTGGGCATCTGCCTATGTGGTACCGTTCCAGACATCTGGCTATGGTTGCTGTGTCCTGATACATGTTCCATAGATACCACACTGTCCTGACCAGTGCCAACCGTACACTGTCCCTCAGCTAAGGGCAATGGTGATGATGGATGTACAGGCAGTATGCCTGTGTGCATGGATGGGGTGGAGACTTGTGTACTGTCATTTGGTGGCTCAACAACAGACCCTGACAAACCTGCCTGTGCCTCAACACACCTATCCTCATGATCACTGTCTGTCTCAGTGACATCAGATTCCCTGCTGTACTGAACCAGCCCCACCTCAGCACCTGTGAGAGGAAAACAGGAAACACCTGAACATGATGTCAGACCACATGCACATGCACACATGCGCACATGCACACATGCACATGTGCACACACACAGATATACTCTTCCCTAAAGCAGACACACACACACACACACACACACACACACACACACACACACACACACACAACACCAGCAATCTCAGAGCATACACAATAGCAGGTGATGGTGGGGTACAGTATCACAAGCAAAACAGCCTTATCACACATGTCAGCAAGCAGGACATGTGTTGCTCAACAGCATGCAGTGCAAGTGTAGACAGTTCTTGTTACTAACACTATACATGGCTTTGATGCATGTGTTTTGTTATTAGGTGATTGCTCCCCCCCCCGGAACGCAATGCATACATGGACACAACATTGCTGTGTAAGTATTCAAAACTCTGTAATGTACTGTGCACCATAACTCACAGGTCTACATACCATGGCTGGATGTGCATCTGTGTGTCAGATAGGTATCCAATGCTGATTACAGCCTCTGTGTCTTTAGCAAATAATTGTGGACACAGTTTTAGCACATGCATGATGAGTATTCACATGACATCAGTGGTGCATGTATAATTGATGGAATACCATTCATCCACATACCCAATGTACAGTAGTTATGGTGAGTGTAGATCATATTGTGGACATGCCAGTGTCATCCATGACATGGCATGCTAAAACACAACTGCATATTTAAACATCACACATACCCAATGTGTGTCATATGACCTAGCCACTAAATAGCATCACAAGACATATATGTGTCAGTTGTGCAAATGGTGATTGGTATGCATATTGTTTAGAGGTGCATATGTTTGCACACACAAAACATTGAGGTGTATAGCAATGAAAGCTATGTGTAGTACTGTGGTTACAATAACTGGATGGGGTATAGTACCATAGGCCATCATCATGAAGCATCATGTGGTCACTCAAGGCTACAAATTTTTCCCAAACCAGCACTAATCATGCTGTACTGGAACTGTACTACCTTGGCTACATTCACCATTTCACAACCAGTTGTTACATGGGTTTTTAAGGAGGCCAATAAGGAGCATTCCCTGACATGAATGTGTAGTGTGTTGCAGAGTGTTTAAATGCCCCATGATAGGCCTCTACCCCTCAGGTATATTATGTGTAATGTGTGGATGAGATTTTGGATACTGGAGTGTGTCTTTACAGAGGGTTTGTGAATCCTTTATGTGTAGCATGTTAAAATGCTCTGTGTATGACATAGATGTGCATGTTGAGTATCAGCTTTGCCTATCCAATGGTCACTACAGTGTAGCCACGTTTGTTTGAGATGATCTGGGTATTGCATGTGTTTGAGGCAGCTAATCACATTAGTGGGATGTGTGTGGTCTTACACAAAACATGCACAGTGTGTTACATGTGTACATGACCTACACCTTAACTATGACATGCACTTTTTATTTACAATAATAAATGTAGAACACACTCACCAGTATCTGTCCGCTACCTTGATGTCACCCCAGAGGGACCTACATAGAGATGAGACAGTTTGTCAGTGGCCACAACTGTGGCATTGCTACTGTGTGTTTGCAATCTTACAGTAGAACAACAGTTTACATTCACAGGCCTACAGATTATGTTCCAAATGATCAGTATTGCACAACAACAGGCTCCACATCTTCTAACTACACACTCCACATCTCACATATGCATGATCTACCAATACAGATAACAGTAGTCTACAGATATGCCATGTTACCTGCATGCTCCATGTGTGGTTGCTGGGTGGCTCCAACCTCCATCATGGCGTATGTCTGCTGCTGTTGTTATTGGGCAGGTGCCACGAGGCTCAGGAGCAGCTCCTCCACTCTGATGAGGGGGGGGTGGATATTAACACCACCTCCTGTTGCAAGCTGTTGTCTCTGCACATCAGAAGCATGCTGACGGACATGTCTGAGTAGATCACTGCAGTGGTGGCGTACCTGCTCATATGTCCGGTTATGCAGGCCTACCTCATTTACCCTCTGGACAACATCTTGCCACATTGCAGTACGCTCCTGCTGGTTCTGGCTGGTTCCTGAAAACATTAGACTGTAGTGCTGAATCATACAGCTAGTAATAATCTCATCTTCAGCACTACTATAGCTGGGATTTCTGTGATGTGCCATGATCCCTGGAAGACATAAAGAAAAAATATGTCTGAGCAAGTCATACGGCACATTTCACATTATACAGTACAGATATCACTGAACTGCCATATATAGCAACCTATTAGCTAACTGAGAGTGAAACACTTTAACTACCAATTATCACTGCTCACCCCACAACTGCTTGAAAGTGCCTGGCTCACTCTATCTAATGAACCATGTTCTGCACAGCAACAAAATAA
Organism: Protopterus annectens; assembly: GCF_019279795.1. Taxonomy (NCBI): domain Eukaryota; kingdom Metazoa; phylum Chordata; order Ceratodontiformes; family Protopteridae; genus Protopterus; species Protopterus annectens. The sequence goes on from NC_056746.1 coordinate 1,107,640,100, forward strand.
AATCACTATATAAGACTATACAAGAGTACCTGGCACACTGTATGCAACACAATGCACCACCTAGCCACAGCAGATATACATCAAGCTGATGTGTAAAGAAATATGTCATCCATCACAATGAGTGTAAGGTCCAGTAAATGTATTACTATTATACCACACAACTTGTTAATGGCAAACCCATGGCCAAAATATGTGCACAATTAGGAATATAGATCGCATACTGCTGCAGTCCACTATAAATGTTGCTAGATATGCAGTTATATGTTTTACCACACATATGACAGAGGACATGTTACAGACATACCCACACACACATCAGACATAATTACAGGACACAAAGGTATGAGAACCCAGATAAGCTTTACGTGTGTAGTATACAGTACTGTGTGTCAGTACTTACAAAACATTAATCTTGGGGAATGTAATCTGTGATGAATACAGGGACCACACAAAACAGTGGATGCAAGCAATGTGGACATACACCATACTTTGCTGTACAGGCCCAGAGCTTCAAGTAGTACTACAGTGCACACAGGATTTGGATTCAACATCAGTACCAATCAATAATCATAGATGTAGTGCTTTAGCCTCCAATGACACACCCCAGTTAAAACCAGGGGACTTAATCACACTGTATGCCATAGCACTTTTTCTGCCTAGCAACAGAATACGCAGCTTTTGCTGGGATCAAAGCAAGGACCCATAATACCATGACATAAACAGTTTCCCACTAAGCTATCCCACAAATACATATCTTTGATGTATTCACAAACACATTGACCATCACAGTCAGTCAACAGTACAGAGAATCTATTGCAACAAGTAGATGTAGGTGTGTATGAGTATATATGACTATCTCTCTCTCTCTGTATATATATATATATATATATATATATATATATATATATATATATATACACATATACACATCCATTGGTGTACATATACATATATATGTAGGCACATATACATTTCACCTTTCATAGTGGGAATATCAATTATACAAAGGATGTGAGGTGTACAGTGATGTAATAATATCGCACAGTCTTGTGATAAATGCATTGAAAGTGTTCACAGCCCAGGTAGCTTTAGCAGGCCTCACTGTCTTCATCATTACAAACTGAACAAACCACCCACACTGTTTAACCACCACATGTCATATACCAGCACTGTATGCTGTCTTGGTCATCACACACTAAAACCTACATACAAATATGCGCATACTAACCTTCACCAACATATATATCTCCACCCTTCACAAACAGTTGCAATATGTCCCCTGCTCTATGCACATATACAGATGTGAATATATATGACACATATATATTTCTCCGTATGTGTGTGGCATACACACACAAGGTCCACACTGTTGTAAGTCCCTGGACTTCATAGCTGAACTGTTGGGCTTTGCTGCAACACAAATAGGTGTCACATGTGAACACACACTAACATTAGAGGGGGTATATATAGCTACAAATGCTAGATAAGCATACTAGACTGCTACAGCAGTTGCCAATGCTAAGCTACACTTTAATATGACTATCATGCATGTGTTGCTCTGTCACACCCATGTTTATATAATGACAGCACTAATTACCCCAACAGCCATTGGCCACACTACTGTACAGAACACAGATAATATGGATCAGATTTTTGACATTTAATGCTGAGGTACACATTTCACAGGTATGTCCCACTACCCACAGGTACACACTGTATTGTCCATAGCAGTAGTTAAGCAGGACATCTGTGCATAGATAAGTACTGCTGCCACATATGAATGGTTCACATCATGTAGACTACTCTTCAAAAACATCTACTACATGCCAGTAAATACATATGTGTCACATATCTTTCCTTTGTATGATTTGGTATTATTTCTTTTTCTTTTTCCTTTTCTCTGTCTCTCTCTCGCTCTCTCCCTGTCAGTCTCTGCAATAGAGTGATTGAGTTTGTTGGCAGCGATTGCAGCCTGCTTTTGTAGGAATTTGCACATGAGCATGTGATGGCCTCTGCACCAATTAGTGGCCACCATTTGCTAATTGCATGCAGCCTGCTGTGTAGTAATTGCAGTAATCACTGTCATAGCAACCCAGTACTATAAATTGCCAACTCAGGTAGGCATGGCCCTTTCAGCTTTCCAAGATAGAGATCATCCTTGTTTGCTGTGGACATCATTGTTTAAGACTGAAGGTTGGTATAGTTCTTATATCAGAAGCCAGGAGTGTAGCCAGTGATTTACATTTTGTACTCAGACCTAAATGTTGCTGCTTCCAGTACACACTTGCCAGTGTAGAAATGTACTCACCCCCTCAAAATGCTAACCTAAGATACATGGGAGGATGTACTTTCTTTTCAAATTTTACAATTAACTGCCATACAAAGCTAGTTATTGAGATGTATTCCTTTGGCACAAGAATTGTTTGAGAAGTGCTATACTGTGAATATTCATTTACTCAGTTCTAAACCATTTGTGCTTTTTTATTGTTGACATTAGCACAAGCTGCTCAAGAAAACTGGACACATTTCAGTACTGTAAGTATGCTTACCTACATCCTTGGTAAACCCTGCACACACAGATATATTCTACATTTGGGTAGGGGTGCCGAAGTACAGAGAGCATATGTATTATTGTGTGAATTTTATCTTGCTGGACTTACAGGGTTGCTGTGTACATGTTAGTTTATCAAGGCAAGTAGTCTGTCTGCGTAACTCCCAACTGTGGACCTATCCACATGGTAGCCAGAGATTAGCCTGTTATTCTTTGTCTGTGCACCACACAGGTCTTTTCAGCACTAGAGCAATGGCATTGTTACAGTCAGTTGCTACCAGTACATGGCTACATCCTTTTGTATTTCAGTGTTGTATTCCTACATAAGGGTATGCTTCTGGAACTCCTTCCAAAGCTATTTGCACAGTGTGTAACAGCAGAAAGGCTGCTATGCCTCTGTGTTTCTGCCTCTGCCAGACCTCTCAAACACTCAGGTATATATTTGAACAGACTCAGGGAAAAGTAGAGAAAAAGTCAGGGACACCTTTAAAATATTAGTGCCATTAAGTTGAGACTTTGAGAGAACCAGAGCATATTGATTAATACACCCTTTCTGAAGTAAAAGAAGTGTCTAACTCTTAATTATTGTCATTACTCATTATGTGTAATTCACCACCTTTCCGGCCAAAGTCAGTAGTTTTCGGAAGGATTCAGAGGGACAGAGGTAAATTTAAATAATGGACATTTGGGAGGTATGGCCTCTGCCCTAAACAGATATGCCAGTGTTTGTCCTGCTGTGATACTGTGTGGGGTTTGTAAAGTGATGGTGTAACATTATTTCCTGCTAGAATGGCTGCTTCTCTTATCACAGTCATGTAATGTAATCCCACAACAACTGTTGGTAAAGATCCACAGAACAAGTTGTGTGGTATGGCATTCCTATTTTTCCTTTACATTCACTCATTCTGATGCATGATATATTTATTTCAGCACCAACTTGTTGTATATCTACTGTGGCTTAGTGGTACTTCATGCAGTGTAGTGTGTACAAAGTCCCGGGTTCGAGACTGACAGAGGTGTTTTATTTTGCTGCTGAGCAGAACAAGGGCCCTCACATACAGAGTGACTAAGGCACTTTTAAGCAGTTGTAAGTGGGTTTGCATGATGCTTAGCAATGCTTAGCTAAGTGCAAACAAACACACACTCGTGCAAACCCGCTAACTACTGCATAATAGTGCTTACTCCCGCTAACCCCGCGCTCATTTCTTTGAAAAAAAAGAAAATGGGGAGATAGGAAAGTGGTGAAAAAGGGGCACAAAGAGGGAAAGACAGTAGGGAAAATAGCTCGGGATGTGCCGGATGGGTGTAGGGAAAGTCCATAGCTGCCCAATTCTTTAACAGCAATAGCTGTGCATATGGAATAAAGTTGGAGGTAAATATGAAACCTTCAACCCCTGAGAGAGGGGTGAGGGCAACAAAGTATGTTGTAATGCCAATTAAATTACATTTTATGTGTCCAGGGGCATGTGTGCAAAATGGGCAGTTATGTATGGGGCGTAATTTTTTTTTTTTGGGGAGCAGATTGCCCTTTTTTTTTCAGGTGAGAGTGAAAGGTGGGGTAGGGGAAGTAGGTATATTTGAGGAGGTAGGTTGGGGAGGTAAACAGACAAGACAAACAAGATGCATAGAGGGGCAGAATATGACACATGTGGTGGGTGAACACCATTGACGGGGAGGGATGTTTGGAAATCGCACGCCCATGAGCCTACAGATGGCAACAGTGGAATGGAGATCCCAACCCATGGGCAGTCACCACTGCACCTTCACAGCCCAGAGGGTGACTGTGCTGGGGACTGTGGAGGAAGGCAGGCTGACCCAGGAGTAGTGCCTCTCGTGCCTCAAGCTGGCATAGAGGTTCTGCAACAGAACACTCAATCTCTCTATGCACCACAGCCCGGACCATTCGAAGGGTGATAGGTGACCCTCCTCTGCCCACGCTTGCACGGGGGGGCCGAGCCCCATCCCCTGCAGTGCTTCCACTTGAAGGTGGCACAGGGCCAATGGAGGAGGAGGTCCCAGGCTGGGCACCGGACCTGCTGGTGCCAGGTGCCATGGCCAGCTGAGGTGGGACAGGTGGGTCCGCTGGGACCAGCCTTCCCATACGAACTATGTTTTGGAGAATTTAATAAAGATATGGGTTAGTAACAGTCAACAGCATTCCCAGTTAGTTATAACAGCATGCAGAAGTATTCCCATTAACCCAACACACCAGAGTTTCAACAGTTGAAAAGCAAGCATAACACATGCATATATAGAACAATAGTGGACATTACAACAGCATGCAGGTTTAATTGATGGCAACAGGCCACCAATATTGTAGTATTTGAACAGGGCACATGCATATAAATGAATGCAAATATTTATAAACTAATAGGACATATGTCCCAACAAATGTTTTGAGATTAGACATATCCATTGAGGTGTGGAATTGCATTTTTTATGCACATACAGTAGGGTGGAAAAGATAGCTCAATTAACAACTTATATATCCTTCTAGTTTACACTACATTCCTATTAACTGCAGTTATATGTCCCTTACATGTATTATTACACTACCCAATGTCCTTCTATTGTGCAATTAGATTTTGCTAGATCATTATATACATGAGCTGCATCTGACATACAAACTGTCCAGGATGCAACTGTTGGTAAAGATCCATATTTTGAGAGTTGCTCACACACACTACTGCTGTGATGGTATGTTGACAGCTCTACTTTCATATAGTTATCTAGATATGTTCAGGTGAAATTATCAATTATATGTTAACAGCTCCCTACATTTCTGGCAGCACACTGACATGTCTGGGGAATACAATACCAAGCTATTCATGTGCCAGATTAACCTGTACATGCTGGGCATGAACCAACAGTTAAGGACTGTAAATATGCATGAAAGCTACTGGCGCTCCCTTCATCCACTTTATATGGGCCTACCCACGTGTGGGTTAACTAACACTGCTTAATACAACAGTACTATTTCTAAAATGCAACAGTACAACAACATATCAAAGAAAATCGCACAGACGCACTCCAGGAATTATACCTTTATTAAAGAATTAGTTCACCTTTATTTATGGGTTAAAACACTTTTTTGAAGGCTCTCTCATTTATTTTATATAACAGTACATGCAGAATAATTATTAAAGAATTATTATACCTTTATTTATTGGGTTAAAACACTTTTTTGAAGGCTCTCTCATTTATTTTATATAACAGTACATGCAGAATAATTACTAGCCTGCCTGGTGACGCAGCCTTTGCAGCCTATCTTCATGGGCTTGCTGATTCGTAGCCCAGACACCTGCAGCTGTGAGGTAAATGCAGTGATAATGAGACATACCTATCCATAGTATAGACAAGAATAGCAATTCTTAAATACTTAATACAATGGCTACTTACTCAGTACTAGGGCATTTGCCATCCCACAGGCCTTCTGGATCCACTGGTCCAGTTGATCCATCCTCCTTGCGTCGCTTCAGGTCAGAGTAATGGTGCCTGACCTGCTCACCAGTCCGAGGAATGCCAGTGGCACTGGTGAGAGTATGAGCTAAACAGTTCCAGGCCTCCATTTTGTATTGGGTGCCCTGGTACTGGCCCCACAGGAGTCTTTCCTCGTGATTGTGGACAAGGAGCCAAACCATTACTTTGGTCTCCTCAATGCCCCAATGTTGCGCTCGAAATCGAGTGCCTTCTCCAACCCCGGCCTTACTGACTGCAGAAGGGAGCTACAACCAGTTATGGCAAGTATTCCTGCCTGTGGAGCTTAAATATGCCTCATTTCCTGCACTTATTTGTGATTGGCCAGTTTGGAAAAAACTCAGCTGTAGGCACATCTGCTTAGCTGATGTTAGCAATGTTTAATATTCCTTTGATAGATATGGGTCTGTTGAAAGTGCATGGTTATGAAATGCTGTCATGGCTTAGTGGCTATGTACTGTGCCTATAGTGCACAGTATCCCGAGTTCGAGCCCTGTCACTGTTATTTATTTTCCTACTGGCCAGACCTCAATGGTTAAGGTACAGTGAAGGAGGTGTGGCCGTGTTTAGCTGACTTTGCTCAACTTTGCCCGACGTTGCTCAGCATTGCTCGACATTGCCTGATGTTGCGCTGGTTAGCGTGGTGCACAGCTATGCGCAAACATGTTCTGTTTGCACTAGTTTGCGCGATGCGCAGCTCCGCGCAAAGACATTGCGCTAGTTAATGCAGTGCTCAGCTACGAGCAATTAAATATAAATATGCACAATACTGGTAAAATGTGCTTAGCAGTGCTTTAAATTGTTTAAAATAATTTACTCATGCATCAGTATTGATAACCATTTCACCTTCATATATATATATGTATATATATATATATATATATATATATATATATAAAATTTGTTCACTACTACATATAACATTTCAATGCTTTTTCCAAAACTTTAAATAATACATGTCAGGAAATATTTTTATATACAGATTTCCAACAGGAAATGAAAGGTGTAGTGGTGGGACTTGAACCAGGAATGCCTCCTCTTTGTGCGAAAGCTCTAACCACTATGCTATCGCTATTTTGCTTAATTTGCATATATTTTTCTTATTATCCTCTTCGGTGTCTAAACTGCTAACTGTAGCTAAGCAATGGGCAAACCCGCGCAAACACGTGCAAATACGGGCAGCTATATCGGAAATGAAAAAAAAAACAAACATTTCTTTTACTTTTTATATTTGTACGGGGTTTACTATATGGGGGAGTTTAGTGTTAGAATGTACACATGTGAGCAGACTCGCTCATGTAACTAGACATTTCCCGTGTTTCAAACTTGTAGGGGCGTGGACTTTTGGACTGATCGGCAGTCCGACACGCCCCCTACACTCGTCCATGCTCCATGTTAGTTTTAGAGTTGAGGCAGCGCACCCCCATTAATATGTATGGTGTGCTGCCGTCTTACTCTTAGACTGGCTCTTCTGTGTAAGACTAATTTAGTCTTAAACGGAAGATTAGTGAATCCTGGGGATTGTGTTTGTTATCATGCATTTCCTAAAAGTGCTAATACTGTATAAGCTAACAAAGTTGTGACTAGACACAATCTATAGGCAGAGAAATGTAACAAATTCAACCATTAGCCAGTTAAGTTTATAGTATATTTACAATCAATACAGACAACTAGAATAGACCATTAATCTCACCATACCGTAGTGATTCATGTAGCTAAATCAACATTTAATACACTAAACCTGTAAACTGATAAAACAGTTTATACTGTCTGAGGTTTATCTGCAAGGCAGGTTACTGTATAGACACCAGAAACAGTTAGCAAGCTTACAAATATCCCAAAAATAATCCTGGATAGATGCAATAAAAAATAAATATTAAATGTAGAGCTAGAAATCACTACAGTACAGCTGAATACAAATACTTGCAATGGAGTATTGTTAGTAAAGCAGATTTCAAAAAAGAAAAATACAGTCTTCTTCTTTCGGCTTTTCCCGGTTAGGGGTCGCCACAGCGGAACTCCAGTCCGCTAATGATTGGCAGTAGATTTTTGCGGTGCCGAGGTGCCAGCCCAATGCTCAACCTTCAACGAAGGCACACCCATTTATGATTGTCTTTCGAATGCCACTCAACCGCGGGGAGGACATGCAGACTCCACACAGGATATGTACATTAAATAAAGATAAAAAAAATATCTTAATCTGGTAAAGTATTCAAAAACTTACAGTAAAACCACTGAAAAAATGGCTCATACACACCACTAAGGCTTGCAGGAGACAGTAGAGCAGTTAAAAGTTAAAGAAAAGATGGCACCAAACACTGGCTGAGACTGTTTGAAGGTAGCAAGGCAGTATGGGAGTAAAGAAGTGAAAGTACAGGACATGAGTGTGTCCAAAAAGAGCTAGGTAAAGGAATACATACAGAAAGTGAAACCAGACTGCATGTACAGTATCAGCAGAATCCCATCACTGGAAATATAAGAAGAGTATAATAATCAGTATTTAGACTATTATAGAATATTTAATGACAGGAATGCAAAGGAAAGGGAAAAAAGAAGATAAATGCAAGGTATTGAGGTGTAGTATAAGGTAGGGTTTACTAGATATCTCAGAGTTAACACAAAGCAGTGAGAGGGGGGTAGAAAGAAAGAAATTAATTTTAAGGGGGTGGGAGCCAGTATTTGCAGAGAAATAGAGATGAACAAGAAGGGTGATAGTAAAGGTGGTGCCCAGTGATGTGCAGACAGCCTTACAAAGAACATATAGGTTACAGGAGAATGATAAAATTAATTTCAGACATTTACTTTATTTCTGTGTGCTGCAGACCAGAGATTTAAAGCACTGAGCTTGGTGTAGGTGTTACTTGAAATTCATATTGGGTGATTACTGTAGACTTTTACAACTTTATTTTTGTGTGCTGCAGACTGGATATTTAAAGCACTGAGCTTGGTGTAGGTGTTAGTTGAAATTCACACTGGGTGATTTGTAGAGATTTACAACGTTATTTTGGTGTGCTGCAGGCCGGGGATTTAAAGCACTGAGCTTGGTGTAGGTGTTACTTGAAATTTGTGTTGGGTGATTTGGACTTTACAACTTTATTTCAGTGTGCTGTAGACTGGCGATTTAAAGCACTGAGCTTGGTGTAGGTGCTACTTGAAATTCACATTGGGTGATTATTGTAGACTTTTACAACTTTATTTTGGGGTGCTGCAGACTAGATATTTAAAGCACCAAGCTTGGTGTAGGTGTTACTTGAAATTCACGCTTGGTGGTTTGTAGACTTTTACAACCTTAATCTGCTAAAGTACCCAAAATCTTACAGTAAAACCACTGAAGTAATAGCTCATATACACCACTAAGGCTTACAGAAGACAGTAGAACAGTTAAAAGTGAAGGAAAAAAGATCATGGCTTATCAAGTGAAGGCCACACACCTTGCACAGGCCACTGAATTTGCAGATGCTGAAAAGCTGGTTGATTTTACCTCTTATTACACAACTTGCAACAACAGCAAACTTTTGTACACATCAAGTACTATCTTGGAGATGTAATAGAATTGTACAACAGTTCAAATGACTCATAGTGTGTTCCCAGATATAAAGTATGTCAATTCACACTGACTGCTACTGAGGATATTTCTCACACACACACACACACACACACACACACACACACACACACACACACACACACACACACACACACACACGCACATATTATCAAAAAACACTTTTTCCTATTTTGGGGTCATGGTGATCTGAAGCCCATCTCCAGGGTACACACTAGACAAGGCGCTAACTCATCCCAGGGCACAGACTACAAGACTCACTCGCACACCATACACACGGTCAATTTCACATCATCAATTCACCTAATCTCCATGTCTTTAGACTGTGAGAGGAAATCAGATACCCTGAATAAACCCATGCGAACACGGGGGAGAACAACAAAACTCTACCCACATGAGATTTGAACCTGGAACCTCAGCGGTAGGAGCATGAGTGATAACCCCACCAACACCGTGCTGTCCTAAGGATATTTCAAACAAGAAAACAGTGTGCAAAGTTGGCATGCTCAAGCAAAAATGTAGAAATTTATTTACAAATGGTTGAAATGTTTTGTTTGCATGTTCTGGTGACATCACTGTCCAAGCCACATGATTTTCACGTCATCGGAATTGCAAGCAGATGTATCCTTTACTGTCACAAACTGCATTGTTATTTGTGGAGATTATGATATTATTTGCGTACTTGTGCTGTTTAATGACTTTTCAACAAATGTTTTACTTTAAGTAGACATGTATATTTCTAAGGTGTTCCTTGAGTGGCTTGAAAGGTGACTATAAAATGTTGTATTATTTCTGCTTGTGTTCATGTTGACCAGATGAATGGCAAACTTTATTTTTCAGATATCTTATCAATAAAGGCTGACTGAGCAGATAAGCCTGTTCTTAAAAGACATGTGCTGTTTGAATGTTTACAATAAATTAATGAAGAGGTGAAAGAAAAAGATACTTGAAATAAGAAATTCTGACTACAACAAACCAATTATGCATGCTTGAGCGTGGTTATAAATCTTATAATTCTAGTTTTAAGCATTTATTTACATAGAATCAGTATTAAAACCTTAGTAACAGGTTAAATAATCTTATTAAGATAATTAAGAATAAAATGGCTTGAAACAAGCAAACTTCTCTTACATAAAAACTAGAAAAATCTTGTCATGCAAAAAACAAACATTATTTCCTTGATTTAAGATATTTAATCTTACATAGATTTTGCTTTTTTGCAGTGACACCATCAGTTTTGTGCTACATAGTTTTTCAACTAAAGCATTATTGTAAGAAGCTACCTTTTAAATACTTCTGTTTTTAAGTGTCACAGCTGAAGATAATCAATTTTGTTTTAATAGCATTATATATGAGCCACAATTCTGTTAACTATCTTTCCGTTCCATCGAATGGTTGTTCTATTGTTTGGATTTTCTTGTAACATGTTCTCTACTGTATATTTGGGCTTAGTGTACATTTTGTGCAAACTTACCATAAAGGTAAATGTTCAAATGATTACTGCTGCAACTAATTGCAGCTGTATGGGCTAGATCCAGCATAGAGTATAACATTTAACAGCAAGACAATTTCCAAAGTTAAAAGGCAGTTTATACATATAGTACCTAAAAAATTAACTGTTTTACTAGGGTTCTGTAACTGCTTAAATCCATTAACTTCATGGATTTACTCTTTGATTATTTCATTACTTAATTAAAGTTGTTAATGTTTCATGGTCTCAACACAATAAATATTCATGTGAACCACAAACTGAAACCATATTTATTCATGAGTGTTCAGTGACATTGCCGTGATCCCGGGTGTTAGGCAGGGTTTGGGCGGGGCTTGCTAATGCATGTCTGGGGGATTAATACACTTCAACAAAGCCCCATCTGACAGCAGGCGCAGCAAATGACTTTGCGGAATGGGTAGTATAGAGGACTAACATGAATTTGAACCATACTTAAAATAATTCCTACTGAGAAACAAGGCTTAAAGTGTTGGCACATCCCTGTTTGCATAGACTGGTACAATATAGTTGGTTTGGCTAGTATGTTAATGTTTCTGGTAGATGTTTAGAGAAGTGCAAAATGATTATCTTTATTTTTCTTAATCAGGGTCAGAGACAGACCTGAGCCATGGTTCTTTCACAGTTTTTTGTCATGTTATGCTTCACTAAACTGGCATTATTCCTTACCAAACTGTGAATTAGCATTTGATGTCTTCTGGAAGTGTTATCATGTTTTGATATCCTTTAATAGCAACCGAGTAAAACCACTGTCCTCAATAGCAGCTTGCAAAATTCTCCCACCAATACACTGCATATTTTCTTTTCTGGCCCACTTGTGCCCATTTGTTTCCTTTTAATTACATCTATATTTTTGAAGGTATGGCACTTAGTACCTAAACATGGGAAAACGTATGCCACACCTTGTAACTCGGGCTCAATAGACACCACAAACTGAAAGTCAAATTACAAACACACACACACACACACACACACACACACACACACACACACACACACACACACACACACACACACACACACACACACACACACACACACTAGGTACTGTTAGAATCATTGAAGAGAAAGGAAAATGTTAGCTCTGATTTGAGACTCGAATCTAAGACCTCCAGGAAACTGAAGCTTAATACTTGTGTATTTACTATAGCAATAACCAATGACATGGGTGTGGTATATTGAAGATTTACCCAGGGTTGGTGTGGTTTAATCATAAGACTGAAGCCTGAGTGATTAAACAAAATCAACCATGGATAAATATTCAGTATACCACACCCAGGAGTCAGTCATTGCTGTTATACAATTACATTATTTATGAAAAAAAATGCTTACTTTTCTTAAATAATGTCTGTATATAACAGCACCATGATGTTCTTCCTCATTGTTTCCCCGATTCTGCTGCTTTGTTGATGTGTATAGGACTTCCATTCCATGTTTACTCTGTTCATCAGTGCTTTGGAAAGCAAGCAACAGAGATAGGAAGATTTCCATTGTTTGTTTATTTATTTATTTATTTTTTGGAAAAGAAAAGAAAGCTGTAACCTCTGGACAGTTTAGAGGTACGAGAGATGGGGACAATACATGGAAAATCAAGTATGTTCCTTTAGTTTTGCAGAATGTATCTGATTTTTCTTGTATTTTCTCTGCTTTTGTAAGTACCTCTTCACCTCTTATTTTTTGAGAAAGATTTTGTGGTGTAAACCTTTGCTCTAGATGATTGTCACTGTTGTAGTGACACCTTGACCCCATGTGCAAAAATGGTAAAAAGGGGTTGAGGATGGATTTGCTTTGGCTGAAGGAAAGAAAGTTTGAAACTGAAATGCATGTCATTATTTAGTGATGTCATTCCTCAGTGATTTGTTGAAAACCACAAATTGTATGAGGAACGAGGTCACTAAATAATGACACGCATTTCGGTTTTAGACTTTCTTTCCTTCAGACTAATGAGTGTCTGCATCTACCAATAGATAAAAAAGTCTGGCTGCTCAATGATACTTTAGCAGCTGGACTTTTACCACTGGTATATTCTCGATTTACAATGGGCACGCTGGTTGGACTGACCAATCAGTGTGCTTGTTTTTGAATGTTAATTGCCAGTCATTGTATAATATATGTTATGTATAAGAGTTATTTTGTGTTACATTTAATTCACTGGCTTGTTGCACTACCAGCAGTTTTTCTAAATAACCATAGTACTCATCTTAGGTAAAGACAGATGTTTTAATTTTCCATTCAGGAGCAATTATAGAGGTACTTTTTGAAAAAAATAAGTGTGCTGCTACATGAACATCTTAAAAATTATGTAATGAGTACAGCCTCTTATATTAGGGATAGCCAGGATTTTTTGAACAAAATAAAAGGGAAAGTTTGGAATACGAACATGTTTTGGCTCTGCCTGGATGTCAAAAGTCTTTATACTAACATTAAGCATGAAATAGGGATTCAGGCCTTATTCCATTTCCTGGGGGACTCTCCCATGTCTCATTTTTTGATAGGTTTAGTTATGTTTTGTTTGAAAAATATATTTTTTATGTTTAATGGAGACATTTTTCAGCAATTACAGGGCACTGCTATGGGGACGTCTTTTGTCCCCATGTATTCTAATTTAGTTATGGCTAAACTTGAAGATGATTTTGTTTATAGACATGATTTGTTTAGATCAAAAGTTATTTTATATTTTAGATTTATTGATGATCTTATTTTTTTATGTCAAGGATGCCAGACAGAAGCCCTTGGGTTTGTCGGTGACTTACAATCTAATACTATGGGCTTAAGCTTTGATGGTATACAGCTTGGTCCACAAGTGAATTTTTTTGGATATTAGCTTAGATGGATTTACAACTGGTCTCCATAGGAAATGTGAACATGGAAATGTATTTTTATATGGCAGTAGTTGTCACCCCAAACATTTGGTCAAGGTACTGCCTTATAATGAATTCTTATGAATTCATAGGCTTTGTATCCTTGATATGAGCTTTGACAGAGAGATAACAGAAGCAGAAGATATGTTTATTAAAAAAGGCTATGATGTTCAGTTGGGCAGGGAAGCTAAACAAAAAATCGTGGACATGAGATATTCTTCTAACCCCCAGGGATACTCTCATTATGCCCGTGTTAGTGGAAAATATAAAGTTGGTACATGTGGAAACAAATCCACCAACGCAGTTGGAAATGATGGGGATCAGAAGAAAGTTTTCTTAGTGACAACCTATAATGTTATAACTGAGGAAATAGTTAAAAAAGCACATAGTTTGTGGCCCATGCTTCTAAGGGATACAATTTTGAACTCTATATTACCTGACTTTGTGAGTATTGCATATAAAAGAGGTAGGAATGTGGCTGATATTCTGGTACATAACCAGTTTTGTTTACCAGATGTTAATGTTAGTCAGAATTTAAGCACAAATAAGGGCACTGTTCCATGTGATGGCTATTCCACCTGTCATTATGTAGTGAGTTCTTTTCCCTATATTAATGGTATTAAATTTATAGCTAGGTTTGAATACAATTGTAATACTGAGGGGCTAGTGTATGTGCTGTAATATGGATGCAATAAGTTCTACACAGGGGAAACTTAAAGAAGTTTTAGGGTCCGGTTACAGGAACATATTAGGGACATAAAAAATAAAAAACTAGAGTCCCCTTGGGAGCCATTTCATAACAGCACACAATTCTGATCCTGATTCTGTTAGGGGTTGTGTTCTGGAAAAAATGCAAGTTGGTACAGGTGAATGTGTGTTCTTAAAAAATAAACTTTTAAAAAAAGAAACCCTCTTGATTTTAAAGTATGGTACTTTGGAACCTCATGGACTCAACAAGGAATGTAATTGAAAGTATGTGATTTAAATTGTATGCTTAATTGATTAATTGTCTTGTGCGATATGCTGTATTTAAGTAAAGAGTGTTTTGTAGTGTTTTTACTCTTGGAAGGCTGTGCAAGCTGAGGCGCTAAGTGTTTAATTAAAATAGCTTACTTCTTGGATCGGTGGTCTGGGTGGTATTTTAAATTTTATTTTTTGCTTTTTTTGAGTTGTATTTGCAATTATAAATGAGACCTAGGCGAAAGTCATCCATACTAATCCTATTGCATTTTTATGTATTTTTTTATTTTTTAGTGGCTTTAGTTTTGTGAAAGTTATGATCCAGTGACAGTACTATTTAAATTCTAAGATGGCTAATAAAGCTCCGTTTCATTTGTTGTGGATTATGACTGCTGCACTGCTTAATCTTTATCTGCCACCATCTGCTTGAAGACCCTGGCAGTACTGCTGTTTCATGATCATCATCATTTCCTGTTGAATGTAGAAGTTCATTAATCCTATTACAATTAATACAGTTAATTAATACAGAGCTATATTAGTAATTCCAGTACACTGATGCACTCCATTTTGCTGTTTAAGTGGTCTGTTGGTATTAAATTCTAGTTGCATTCTTATGTACTGTTTGTCAGGCATACTCAGGACAAGTCTTCGCATTAAGGCAGTTCCAGATCAGTAAGCTCAGAGCTAAGGGTCTAATTGTTTTTCCCTACCACCACCCAATCTGCTGTAGTTGTGTTCTTAATCCCAGTGTTATCTATTGTTGCCCACCCCTTATGATAATGACAACATAATTCTCTTCCTCTCCTCATGTATTGGCTGTTGACAATATGCACATAAGTATAATTTTGCAAAGTCTGTCACCTTAAAACTACTCACCATGCTAAAAGGCATTTGATAAAATTGCTTAATATTGAGTGTACTGATACTGCTTGCACTGGTTTTAGTATTAAATAAATGATTTTTTTTACTATAATTAGTTTATTGGTGGCAGAAGAATGTTTCCAGGCTAGTTGTTTTGTATTGAACTTTAAATACCCTGTAGTAAGTCCACCCCAAATATTATCCTAAAACTGAACTCCGGACAGTTATAGTCTTCCATGCTCCCATAGTGGTGTGGACCAGCATTTCCCCACACCTTCTGTAGCCAGCCTGATCGAGATGGGTATCTTATGTCAGTGTAAAAAATGTCTCTATCATCTATTACTCAAACAGCATAATACACTGTGTGATGTACATATATAATGTCCTTGGAGGCAAAAATCTCACACACAGTAAACTCAAACACCAAAATCTTCAGCAGTACATCACACATCACACCTCTTCAAGGTTCTAAAGATTAACTTCACTTAACCTCAAAGACCTCCAAAACACAACAAAAGCACACAGCACACTAATCAAGTTAAGCCTACCTCCTCGTATAACACAGGGACACAACATAACTCAAGGAGTCCCAAAGTCACAGATGCTGAGCCCGTAAGGCAGACATTGACCCAACCAATTATTCTTATTATAGGTGACTCCATTGTAAGACATACAGACGTGCCTCTTACCAGGCTGAGCAAGGGAAGAGTGACAGTTAGTTGCTAGTCTGGTACCAGGATCCATCAGATCATGCATGCACTTAAGTCCTTGAACAATAAGTACCAGTATGACTTTGTCATAGTTCATGCTGGTGTCACTGAGTATATGATGACATACATGATGGAGCTCTCAGTCTATGCATCCAAGGCAGGTATGAGCCTAGCAATGAGCAGCGTTCAACTTTCCTCAAAGGATGATTCCATGGTATGAGCAAAAAAAAATTGTCTTCAATAACTGGCTTTGTTTTTGGTGTCATTCAGGCAGGGGCTGTTCCAATATTTGTCAGCCTGGGAGGATATGATCAACAGACCATGCTGCTTTGCTAGGGATGGCCTGCATCTCTCCCCTCTCAGGTATTGATCATTGGCAAGCGTATTGTCCACCGCAATAGTGCCTTTTTTAGGCAATGCCAGCTTCATAAACATACCAACATATTTAAAAAGCAAAGGAAAATATGAAAGTGTTATTGATCAAATGCTAGGAGGCGAAGCAAGCAACTCCACTCCCTACAAGTGCTTCTCACACTGCAGAATGTTGATATCTGTGTAGTGACTAACACATGGCTTAAAATGGCAGAGAGCACTCCAGCTGTGCAGGGTTATAATGCCTTCCACAAGTTTAGATCAAATACTGCACAGGAGGGCAAAATGGTGATGGTGTCTCATTTAACAGCTCAAAGAGACTCACATCAAGGCTGGTAAAGCAGCATGATGCCCTAGAGCCTCTTCATGTGTAAATAACCATTCGAAAGGTCCCGTACCAGATATTAGCCAGCTATAGAACTTCTTCTATGACACAAAAAGCCACAACACTTATCTACAAGCACTAGAATCACTTATTATTAAATCCAATATCATTTTCCTAGGTCATGTAAACTATCCAAATATAGACTGAGAAATCTGTGCCACCACTAGTGCACAAACATAGAGATTCCTGGACTTTGTCAATACAAATGCCCTTTGACAATTAGTCAGAGTACCAACTAGGGGGAATACCATTTTGAATCTTGTCCTTACTAATATGGAAGCATCTTGCACCATGCCATGCATATCTTCATCACTTGTTAGATCTGATCATAAAGCAGCCTCCTTTGAAATAAATCTGAAAGCAGAGATTACTTCCACCAAAGGTACCTTTAGAAATTCATTTAAGACAAAGTATCTATTCCTAAGTGATACATTGGCAGGATACCTATCAAATAATTGAATGGACAAATTGTTGAATGTCATATGGTTGAAACCATATCATCAACAACTCAGTCTGTCGAAACAAACCTCCAAACAAAGACAAGACCCACATACACCACAAAAACTGCTTTTGCTGGGTGCAAGCCTCCATGCACTTCCCACACCCCTTGGTAATTATATATATCAATTCTGAGATTGCACTGCAGTGGAAAAAAGGACAAAGTTTTGATCCCTACTGTGACACGATTTCAGTCAGAATGGTTCGATGGACTGAATTGTAGATGATATGGGTTCAACCATATGACCTCTGACAATTTGTCAGTTTGATTATTTGACAGGAATCCAAACTGGCAAGCTTGAAATCCCAACCAAACTTAGTTAACTCCACTGAATATGCAGAAAATTTCACCACCACACTATACCTGCATAGATGCAGCCGTACCCCATAGGAACAAGTGCAGAGCCAACCCTGTAAACAAACCCACATGATGGAACCATAGTAACAACAAGCTTTATAATAAAGGGAAAAATTGACCAAATGTAAGAAGAGTAATTTTCAGAATGTTTGAGCACTTGTCACTGAAATAATAATTAAAAAAAAAAAAAAACAAAAAAAAAACAACAATTTAGGAGTTTAATTAAGTCCAACAAAGCCAAGACTGAGGCTAAAATAGCTACCCAAGCCAAAACAATCACAAGACATTTTTTTTAGTTATGTTCATAATATGCTGAACTGACTGTGAATGTTGGTACCTACACTGAGGCTGAAGGTATAGTGAACCTACTGGCAGATAAATTTAGCTCTAACTTTACCCCTCTCTCCCTTCTATCTGTCCCTCAAGACATACCTGAAACTAGCTTGCATCTAACTATCACACAAGACCAAGTCGTAAAAGCGATATCAAAAGCTAAAAAAACTACATTGATGGGTCCTGACAATATCCCTCAATGCATGTCAAATAACATGAAGCACGATTTAGCCATACCCCTAACCCAACTGATCAGTCTCAACCTCCATACAGGTTTTGTACCAAGTGAACAGAAAACAGCTACAGTCATTCCCTTACATAAGGAAGGGCTTTGAACAGACCCAAGCAGTTAAACTCCCATAAGTCTGACCAGCCTCATATGCAAAGCCATGAAAAGACTTATCATGGAACTAATCAATCAGAAGATAAGGTGCCTCCAAACACTGGACCCATCTCAGTTTGGATTCATCATGAGCAGGTCATGCTTGCATGATGGATTTTTTTGATATAGTCACCAAAGTAATGGATATAGGCAAAATGGTACACACCTCATACCTCAATCAGGCCAAAATATTTGACACAATTCCCTACTCAGGCATAGTAGAAAAGCTACATAAACTGGGAGCAACCCCCATATCACCTGCTGGATTGCAAACTGGTTCACAGATAGGATGCAGGAAATCAAAATATGAGAAGTTACAGCCACAGAGAGATCAGTCACCAGTAGAGTCCCCATAGTTCTGTGCTAGAACCTCTCTTGTTTGACATCTAATTTTCTGAAGTAAAAGCAAATATCAAAGAGCTCTGGCTGACTAAGTTTGCAGATGGCTGCAAGCTAGGAGCAGTCAATGAATCCTCAGATGACTTTGACATCCTGCAGGAACATCTGTATTAAATAACTGGTGCCAAAATCATGGACTGAAACTAAATGCTAAAAATGCATTATTATATCCTTTGGGAAGTCATCTATCCCAGGGAACTACCACAGTAATAATATGCCCCTGAGGGTTGAACCAGTTGTTCAGGATTTGGGAACTTATGTGGACAGTGACTTATCTTCTGAACATCATGTCTCCATTGTTGTAAAAAAAAATGTCTTTCTATATTGCACAGCTTATATGCAAAGGGATTGCTTCTAGATCTAGGGGTGTCATTGTCCCCTTTACTCAGCCCCCATTAGGCCAGTAATTGAACATAATGCCCCCTTTGGCATGTATCTGAACAGACACATGCAGCAACTGGAAAGCCCACAGAGATACCTTACTAAAAGGATACAAGACCTAAACAATATGTCTTACATAGATTGACTGAAAGCCCTGTCACTATACTCAGTATCCTCCAGAATGGTAAGAGATGACCTGTGTTTAGCATACAAGGCATCCTCCGAACCAGTACTGATGGATTTATTGCACATCATCAAGTTAAATGTCATCGGAAATACTCATTCTAGGGATATAATCCTCGTCTACGACATCAACAGAATGGTTTGGAGGGACAGGTATATCTCGCAGAGGATATTCTTGCTCTGGAAAAGACTCCCCATCCACATAAAACAAAATCCATCCCTGTCCATATTCATGCACAACTTCCAGTTATTCTCCTTAGGGGTAATATACATTTGTCGACCATGGGATGGGTAGGGACAGTCTCTAACCAAATGGGATGGAGTAATTTAAGCACAAAAAGGGAACTTGGCCAGGCTTAAAATGGCTGACAAGGGCACCTAGTCTAGTACTTACATATGCACCTAATAAGCTGAGGTAGCAGTATTTTTATGTCTTGTGATGCCATGAGAAAGAAACTGCTTTAAAATGGGAACTCTGAACTTTGTATTCATTTGTTTCCTAGTTCAGACTGAAACAAATGAATAAGCAATATTTATGCTTTGTAAAATTTGCAAAAGAAACTGCACTGTGAAAATGCTTTTGTGTGATGTTTTAACAGTGACAGGAGAATTGTGTTTGTTCTCTTATGTAATACAGGGGAACATGTAAATGTATTCTGTTAGAAAAATGCAGTAATTGAATGGTGAAATGCAAAAAATGTTTCAAAACAGGAAATAATTAATTGTTACCACATAATTGTAAGGGGAGTGATAAAAAATTTGCCTAACATGAATCGGTGAGCCTTATAGCTGTGACAGGAGCCAGGTATTAACAGTTAGTAGCAATATATGGAATCCTGTGATTACTTCCAGTTAGCCTTTCTACTTGTTTTATTTATGAGAGTTAATTATATCTGGACCCTGTAAGAAAGAAACAAATAAGCTAATATATTTTGAGTTGAATCAAGTATAAAGTCAATCCTGCATAGACCTTGGTGTGTTAATATCTACAGTATATAAGGTGATGCTCAGCAATCTGCCTCTACAATCCTTTAGTAACTTAGCTCAGTTAATATTTTGCATTATTTCAGATAGTCAGCTAGGTTATTTAGGTGGGATTAGTTAGATTTTTTTTCCTTCTATGTATTTTATTTGTGCAATTCATTGTTTTCTTTTCTACGTGCAAATGTATATGTATTTTTCACTTTTAAAATCTTATGGCTGGTATTTGTGTATGAATTACTTATTATTGGGAAAAGGTCTATTCTTGGTCCACTACTTTTCACCATTTTCTCAAATCGTCTCTGCACTGCTACCCAGCATGCTTCAGTAGTTCAATATGCCGATGACTCTACCCTCATATGCTCTGCTCCTTCCGTCTACTCTTCTTAACAAAACCCAACAATCCTTTCTGGATATAGAGAAGTTTCTTTCTGACTCCCAGCTGATTTTCAACTCTTCTAAAACAAAACGTATGCTCTTCTCCAGTAGCAAAAAAGATATTGACCCTACTACCTTCTCCATCTAGTCTTCAAACAAGACCATTATCGAACCTGTAGACCATACAAAACTACTAGGGGTCACCATAGACAAGGATCTCAAATTTGATAAACACCTAGCCCTAGTTATCAAGAAAGTCCATTTCAAGCTAGATTCTGTATATAGAATAAAACAATTTTAACTGATTCCACCAGACATGCCACCTGTAGAACTCACCTTCTATCCACTCTCTTACATGCCTCCCCTATTTTCACAAACCTAAGAAAATGTGACCTAAACAAACTGGAATCTTGCTATTATAAAATAGCCAAATTAGCTACCAACCAACCCACTAGAACGCATCACTGTAAAGCACCACACCAACTTAACTGGCTGGAACTTCCCAAACTTTTAACCATCAACCAATTACTTCTTACTCTATTCTAATCACCAAAATAATTGTCCATCCATTAGCAACCTAGTAGTACCCTACTCCAGCAGCAGATCATAGGTTCATAGGATGATACTAGGCTATTGGCCCAGAGGCCCTTATAAGCCTAGCCAAGAATTTTGCCTTTATTCCTTCAAAGTCAGCACCCGTTTCCCCTGTCCAGCAGGGACACAGGTGGGATCCCAGGGATGTATTTTCTGTTTCCCATCCATTCATCCAAGTTCCTCTTAAAGAGGGCTAGAGTGGTACTCTGCTTGACATGGAGAAGGAGTCTATTCCACAGATGGGGGAGTCTTTAGGACACAAATCTATCCTGCCAACAAGTTCTATTAATGTCACACACCAGGTTAAGGCCTTGCATGTGGGTTGCATGGCTGGAGTTTGTCTTATGAATATGCAGCAACTCTATCAACATTGGGTTGGAAATAGCCTTGTATGCCAGACACAGGTCACCTCTGAGCAGTCTGTATGAGACTGAGTAGAGGGACAGGGCTTTTAGCCTATCTGTAGAGGATAGGTGTTTGAGACCCTGGATTTTCCTGGTCAGGATCCTCTGTGGTGTCTCTAACTGCTGCAGGTGCTTGGCGAGGTACATGCCAAAGGGGACATTGCACTCGATAATGGGTCTGATAAGGGAAGGGTACAGGGATGTTATGACCTCCTTGTTCCTGGATGAAATACCTTTATTTATGAGGTGGGCCATGTAGAAAGCCTTCTGTACAATGGAGGCAATGTGGTGGTTAAAAGTCAGGTTGCTATCAACCTGGGTGCCCAAGTCCCTCACGACTGATTGCATGCTTAGTATGTTGTTATTAATGTGATAATTAGTGGGGATGACATTTTCCTCAAAGGGGATAATGATGCACTTCTTGGCATTCATTTTGAGGCCATGCTTCTGGTACCAGTCATTAGTTTGGGTAAGGCCCTCTTGGAGGATGTTCACATTGCTAGGGGAATTTAAGACAGTGCCCAGCTTGCAGTCATCTGTAAATCTGGTCAGTCACAGACCACTGGATTTGGCTTGCATCTCAAAAAAGTATATCCCAAACAGTAGAGGCCCCAAGACCAATCCTTGGGGTACACTGTTCGTTACGGGTCTACTGCTAGTGGTGGCTTCCCTACTCAGTGAGCCAGTTAGCTACCCATCTGGTAACATACGCGTTGATGCCTAGCTGGGAGAGTTTATCTATTATGCCCAAGTGGGGAATAGTGACCAAGGCTTTGGCTAGGTCAAGGTAGGTGGTGTCCACCATCTTCCCCTTGTCCATGGCTTTGATAACTGTTTTGAAGAAGTCAACCAAGTTTAACAGGCATGATCTCCCTTTGACAAAACCAAACTGTGTCGGGTCAAACATTTGGAGGTTGCCAATGTCCTTGTTTATAAGGTCCATGATAATGCAGTCCATGGCCTTGCAGATCAGGCTAGTTAGGCTGATGGGCCTAAAATTGCCTTGGTCAGTAGATGCTCCACCGTTATGTAGAGGGATGACTGGGGAAGCTGCACCAGGCACCAGGTGCCAGAGCACCAAGCAATTGTTCTGCTTGGGTCATTGAGTGGGTGATGGTAAGATTTATCTAGAGATTGCCAAGGTGGGGATTATTCTAACAGGGCCTAACTGTGTTACAAAGAATGCTAACTACTGGAGGTAGAATATGAAAACTCGCAAATAAACCTCTGCCAGATTTCAGCAGATACTGTCCCTGCTCATCTGAGTCTCCCAGGCCTGTCTGATCAGTGACATATCTGGTAAATCCAAATCACAGCCAAGTGAAGATCAGCTGACAGTGGTCCCTTCTTCTTCCAAGTGTCCAGAACACCAAGTGATCCCATTAGTGAGTGTTCAGATGCAGATCATTTCTTTTACGTATATCTTTTACATTTTTTTTGCAGATTTCTTCTCATGCTTTTTAAACTGTCCATTGTACTATACGCACATATTGCTATTAGATTTTATGTATTTGATCATTATTCAGTACTTAACATAATTAAATAGTTTTGTCATTATGTTAGCCTTTTGCCACTGTCTCATGTTGTGGATGAAGAGAGTACCTAGACCAGACACCTTACCCATTTAAAAAAAACGACATAAAGAAATATTAATTTATTTCTTAATAATAAAAGAGGGGACATTAAATCCAGATCAGGCTATAACTTCATTCAAGATTCAGATAACAGTATTTTGACTCATGCCACAGAACCACATGTCCTAATTAAAAAGGGTTCAACAACAGTAAATGCCGATCTTTCTGACTCATTCATTTATTAATTTATGGAAATGCACCTGTATGGTATCACAGGGCATAGGATTATAAGGAAGCAGCAGCACTGCATATGTTATAATTCTGTACACAAGACTTAGTTGTCTATGTGTTGCATGCCACACTCATTTACATTTTAGAAAACAGAGCATAAAGGTAAGATATAACATCAGCAGTGGATACAGAAATTCTTGCTGTCTGTTATATCCAAATATTACCTCATATTTCTTGTAGATTGGGATTGACATATTTCGCCAACTGCTGAACCCTACACCCATTTCAGTAATATCCATACTGCATACAAGTGGTTCCACATAAATAAGTCCGCTATTGAAATACTCAGAGCAAATATAGAAAAATAGCATGAAGTATGTCTCTTCAGATACATTCACTACTCTTATGGTCTGCTCTTATTGTTGCATCTGGAATTTAGTACAGACAATCAAGTCTCTAAGCTTTTGCTTCCTGTAGTCAGAGGTATAGAGGTTGATTGCTGCTACCTTTATTTGTCTACTGGGTGACTCTGAGCCAGTCACTTAACTAGACACTGCTTCTAGGTAACCCCTGAAAAAGGGGGAAGTATCCAGTGGGCATATTTGGTTAACAAATAGGTACAAAAAATGCCCATGACTGTGACAGTAATAATCAAATGAAATTTGGCTTAAGACTGTCAGTATAAAAAATGTATTCACGTGAATTCAATGAATGCACATGGTAACATAAGGTGGGCTCTCAGCACTGGCAAAAAAAAAAAAAAAATATATATATATATATATATATATATATATATATAGAGAGAGAGAGAGAGAGAGGGGAGAATATATATATATATATATATATATATATATATATATATATATAAACAGAACATATATATATATATATATATATATATATATATTTGTATATATATAGAGAGAGATAATATATAGATTTTTTTGAACATGCAAACCAATTCTGTGTTTCAGAAGTGCTATGTATGATGATTGTAAATCAGCAGCGGTAAGGCCGAAGTACTACTACAGCTTAACACTTTACACTTAGATGTTCATACTCAGTCAGCAATCAAGATGGCCTTAAAACTGTATACCTTTACTTTTTAATTCTTATGGATGAAAATTAGAAATTGTTTCTAAATCTTATTGAACTTGAAACTATTTACCACAAGCCAAGCTAATTGATTTATTCCCTCCTCTCTTTCACTTGTGATAAACTGATTAGTTGTCTTTGCTAAAAACAAAATGGGTGGAGTTTATAAAAGGCTAATTTGGGAGCTCAATAGTTCGTTTTTTTCATTTGAACTGTGGTGGTTGTAAGTATTGCTCAGAGTTTTAAATGTTTATTGAGTTGTCTGGAAGTATAATTCAGATTATGAATGGATGAAGGAAGGAGCTTGAAATTTGGGTTTTGAGGGTGTTTGCTTTCTTGTAAAGAGTGCACTTTCATTATAGTGCAAGAGTATTAAAGTGAATGTTTGCTAGTGTGAAATACAAAAAAATAGTTATACTAAAAGAATTATCACTAGGCTAAATAAGAATGCTAAAATTTTACTAACCCTTGTCTAGGGGCTTTATTATGTTATCTCCCATTGTTCTATATTTTTTTGTAGTTGAGCTTAAAATATGTGCAACCTATTATCCTTGAAATTAATAATGCTTTAACTTTTAATGATGAAAAAAATAGCTAACCAAATAAAGCCATCTGTAATTCTGCAGTGGGATGTTGAACAGTAAATGTCTACTGAACTGACTGCTGTGCCCTAAAAGAATTTGATGTTAATGTGTTACTTTTGTCTTTCTGAGCTATGTAGGGGTTTTTTGTAATCTGTATAAGCAATTTATTTTTGTGAAGTTTGTGGTTGTAAAGCTTGTTCACCTTCCCAATCTTTCTCCAATTTTATAATATTGGAGTGTTGTGCATAAAGACTTGACCATATGCATTTTAGTTGTCTCGATCTCCCACTTTTCACATAGAGCAGTAATAGCTTCTAGAGCGGGAATAGCTACTACTGCAGTGTTCACCTTTGTTCTAGCTGCTGTTTGCTTTAGCAGGCTGCTTGCCCTTAACCATTTTATAAAGTTTTTTTTAGAGAGCTGGGTGTTTTTGTGCATTTCTAGTATCACATTTTGTAATGCAAAGGTTAGGGTATTTATCCTGTTCCTGTAGACTATTCTATTTCTCAATAAAATGGAATATGAGCAGTCTCCTTTATCTTGTAGCTTGGTATAACTATGCTATTGAAATGTAAGGACTCAAATGTGGAGTCCTGGTTTGCTGGCAAAAGAGCTTAAAACTGTAGAAGAGGGAATGTTTTTTGTTTCTTTTAAACAAGGAACTTTATTTAATTGTATACAGTTGGTCAAGCCCACCCCCCCCCCTTGAAAATTTGTATACATCATCTCTAAAGAATATTCCAAGAAATGGTAATCTTTGTGTGTAGGCCCTGATTTTTTAGTCTTTCTAATCTCCACAGTTTGGAATTAGGCAGTGGGTGCAGAGATGTGAAAAGGTTATGTAATGGCCACATCTGTTGTGGTAGATTTTTTTTGGGGGGGAGGGGGGTGGCACCATTGTCTTAAAATAAAAGTACTTGTGTGGGTAAAGTTCTTTTGGGGGTTATTAAATCATGATGGATCATGGGCAAGTGATTCAATGAAACAAATATTGGGGAATGCTTAAAACTTGTAGCTCTAAACTACATAGCATTTGATCTGTAAACAGTAAATCAGTGGGCTGCTGAAACCTTTAGATAGCAAAAATGATTTTAAAAATGCTCTCTAGAAGCATCTGAATATATCTGGGTGTGACTTGGGACTAAAATACCTATGTACTTGGAGCATTCATATAACGTGTCTGCTTTTTGTATCTGAAACTTGGTTTCTGCTTCTGGACCTTGCTTAAAGAAAGATCATGCAGGTATGCAGATGTTCCTTCCAGGTTGTGAATAAGGAAAAATGAAAATATGTATGTGGATTTTCTAGGGATTTTAGCCTTTCACACTTAACTGGCTCTTTGCTGGATCTATAGTAGATGCTGCATGGTTAAAAGTTGTAAGGCTGCAGAAAGGACTTCATACACTTTCTCATTTTGATTGTAGCTCAAAACTGATTTCTGAGAATTTTTGTGAAATTCTGGCTCAATTAGCCTTTTAGTGTGCAACTTGTATGGCATGTCAGTGACCACATGCCTAGTTGCCAATTTTAGAACTGGGACATTCCCCTTATAAGGATAATATAAATTTAAGATAGTATGGAATACCAGAGTGCTGTCATATCACTGTCCAAGTGTATCACTTTCCATAACTAGTGACTGTAAAATGTTACTATCTTGGATGATGGTAAGCTGTAGTTGGTGTGGCCATGCTATGCTCTTATGGTGGTGGTTGTACAGGCGAATGACTCTCTGCATGGAAAGAGTAGAGAAGCACCTTGGAGAGTTATGCAGACACTATGGTACTAGAACTGCTGACTGCTAAAAGGATATGACTGATTAGCCTACTACTATTTATTTTTTCACTTAAAAATGCTTGTTCTAAATATAAAATAGCACAATAACCCCAGAAAAACCTACAGCAGTTCCTGAATGAAATGTCTCTTAATGCTCCACCTTTTCCCTTATACATGCTGCTTTTGCCCTTTTCTGCATCTCATCTTATAGCTGAATTCTGGTGTCCAGGTTTACTGTAGCATGACATACACTGGAGTCAGCTGAGGACAGATGTATCAAGACCTATTCAGCTGAGAAAGTGATTCAGTGAGTTTTATCTGAAGTCTGGCAACAGCAGAGCTTGGCTAAACTGGCCAAGCCATTGCATGGGATTAGAGGAGCTTTGCACATAAGAAATATCCTTTGGCCATTCGATCTTGACTGCATGGTCTTACAGGGCCATCTTTACCTATGGCTTGCTTATGAATTCAGTATTTTAAGCAATGAATTGCCTTATTACATAGCTTCCAATCCTGGAAATGCCATCACAAAAGTAAATCATTCCTTGGAGTAGGAAAAAGCTTGGATTGCATGCTGGTGCTTGTGTTGCTTTTCTCTGTTGTATTATGTGCCACTTTTCTCTTCTGTAACTGTAGCTAGAAAGCTTGATCTCAGTCTTGAAATCTAGTCTGGTCATCACTGTTCCCTTCTGCTCCTATAAATATATGGCTGTCTGTAATGGGATACTCATTTGGAATAATTCTCCCAAATAACTAATTTAGTTCTGAAGCAATTTTCCTGTTTATCATGCAAGTATCTCCTGTTACCAGTTTTTACTGTACGGTTATTTTGTAGCATACTCGAAACATTTTGGCTTAAGTACCAAATGTTCTGCTACAAATTACAGAAGTCTTTAAACCTAGGTTATTGATCAGCCTTATCATGGTGGTGTAAGAAATATGCTCTTGAAGTCTGTATTTTTGCTCCAGATGTTCTCAATGTGCCAAGTGGGGGGAGAGTGGGAGGGGATTGTGTGCGACAGTGTAGTAGACAGCAATAGATGGTAACTACACTAACAGGAGGTACTGCACCTGTCAACATATTGTAGTACAACATTTTCTCAAGGCTTATGCAGCCTGATTGGAACAATAAATTCAATTTCCTGTTATTGATGGAAGGAATACTGCCCCTTAATTATTTCAAACTGTAGTTCCTTAGACATAAATTTGCTGCCCCTTTCTATTTGTCCACCAAACTGGAGAAGTTATACTTGAGGCAGAAGGACCTCATGATGGGGGATAGGGTGGAATGAGGGCTACCTACAAAGTCTGTTACCTGTGATATGAATAGGGTCTGCCAATGGAGACAAGATGGTCAGGGCCTTGTAGCTATAGAACTCCAGTTGAGGATGTGTTGGGTGCCGATCCAAGTCTGAAGCTACTGGTTTAGTTGTGATCAGCACCTTTGGTTGACCCAAAGACACCCAGTGCCATTCCTTGATGGGAGAGCTTATGCCCCCTCACCATCGAAGTGGCCTATAAAGCCACAAGCAAAGTCTCTAGGTCACATACACAGGATTACTTCACCCTGCAGAAAGACTAGCCTGGGAACTGCTGGGCTGCAACACTTGGCAAGTCTGAAGGATTCAATGGCCCCCTGCCACACCACATCTGCTCCACAACTAACACTGAAGAACACATGGAGGGGTTGGGGTGGAGATGACAGAACAGGATAAAAACAGTGGTCAGTTAAGTGGAGGTGCACTTTCATGTGACATGCCCGGTAAGGGGAAAATTAAAGCTGATGGAGAAATTTTTAAATAAATGCCTGGGGAACTCCCAGGATATAGTGCTGGGAAGATGACTGGCTCTGCTGGGTAGGATGATGGCACAGGTTCTAAATGACTGATGTGCAATGTACAATAAAGCAAGGGAGATGTAACCAAACTGTACAAATGCAGTATGCAGCACTGTATAGGGACTCTTCATACAGTATGGCAAATGCTGGAATGTCATGGTCTTGCACAGTACTACATGATTCTTGACTTAGAATCACATGGATAGGCATTAGACATGTTGTAATCACTGTGGTTAGTGCACCTGGAAAATGTAAAAGCAAGTGAAACTGCTGCGTGACTGTTTCACATACTATGCCAGCAATATCTGGCACAGTGATACAAGTGCAGATGCATTATGACATGGTCTTTAAAGGGCAATGAGCATCTATGCAATGGTAATCTGAAGTACTATAGAAACTACTGTAATGGCACGCAACGTCCACTACATTGTCATTATAATGGCAATGTTGGGGATAATTGGCAGAAGCATGTTTTAAAAGCATTTTCTGTGTAGATTATAAGCAGTAATGGTTAGATTTTGAACAAATACAAAACTGGACAGTACTGTGAAAAGTGGCTAATACCCCTCTGTATCTTGGCAATATTATATACTTATCCTGTGACTGAACTGCATCCTGTAGCAGGTAATTTGGTTCTCTTCCAATTTACTATCATTCTGCAAAACACAATGTTCATGACATCACCACACACATCAAAAACCATTTCAACTGTAATGACATTCTTACTATAATTGGGTTCTTGTTTATCTTTTCCCACTTGTGGAAAAGGTCAGGATGGCACTTAAGATCACTGTACTGATAGGCACTGCTCATCAGAATAGGTGGTGCCAAGGCATCACTCACTGCTCTGGCAAAAGTTGATAGGCATCCACATTGTACAGGGAACTCTTATTCCATGTCATCCATGTGCAGCAGGATGAAGCAAGTTTCCTTGTTGCATCACACAGAAGCTTTGCGCCACTTTTTTTGTAGAAGCTATAAACATCTGTAGGGTTGTATCTGGGAGTGAAAAATGATAGTTATAAAAGTCATGAAAACCCAATATAGACAACATGGCAGAGTGGAGGTGGCAGTGTTAAACTAGTGTCATAGTTGCAATCGACATGCATTAGTGCAGTATTCCTAGTCTAGTAGTATGGCTCTTGTTACCCAATGCAGTCATCCTCCATGGAAACACATTGCTACCTGAAGGCTTATGTGACACTGCACTACTGTGACCTGCTTGTCCCATTTTTAAACCTCAAATGGCATGGCAGGGTATGGACTTTCCACCTATGATAAACTGCCAACATTGTACATGGGCCTCCTAGTCCAATGTGGAGATGACCTGACAATGTGAATGAGAAGTAGTTGCGCACAAATTTCACTAGCAATAACCCCAGTGTTGTGGCCTGTCTGGGTGTAATAAAAGCCATGGTCACCATGTGGCACTGACTGCTATTGAAAGTCTTACTGGATATGCATTAGTGCAGTGCTTTTTGCAGAGTATAATGACCAACAAAGCTAACAGCCTGTGCACTCTTAATAGCTCCTGTAATCAGCAGGCAGGGGCAAAAGGGTACCTGTAATTGTGTACAATGGCAGCCTGCATATTTTGGGACTGATCTTTGCTGGGAGGATGAAGGCATACAGGCTATAGGTCCTGGATATCCCCAGCCCACAATCTGTAATACAATGTCAGTCATTAGCTGGGAGAGCAACCATTAATTGTGATTCTCGCTTCATAGCATGGTTAGTTTGCCTGTTCACCAGGAAATGTGTATGTATTTGCTGCATCGGTGGCTCAACACAACATTAAATCTCTGCAATACTTTTCTTTCACTCACTTATGCATTTGGTCTAATTTCCATGCTGTCACCAGAGTATCGGGTAATTGGCTTTTTTATGCTGATTTGGTTAACTTTCATGATCATACCAAGTGTCTGAAATACTCCTCTGCACTGTTACTTGTGCTGCTTCACCTAATACACTACTAATGGTTTCCGAATAGTCCCAAGACAGTCTGCAAGCTTTTCATGGCAGCTTTTTAATTCATGTACGCACTATAGAAATACAATAACTGGTTTATCTCAATGTTGAGAAGAAATGAACATTTGATTTTTTTTGGGTTAAAGGATGTAAACTATATAAAAAGTTAGTCTCCATGGTTTAGTCATGTCTTCCTGTAAAAATTGCCTACTAAACTGCAGGTACTGAGTAGGCTTTGGTTTGCATGCATTGCCTCTTGTTGGTAAGAAACATTCCATTAATAGCCTTTTTGCTGAACAGCATGAGCAAGGGAGGGAAAGTGCTAGGAAAAATAGTAGCCTAAAGTAAGGCTGTGAAGTTTACCTCAGTCCAATAAAATTAAACTGATTTGGATGACTTAAGGTAGCATAAGTTGTCTTGTACTCTGGATTTTAAGTGATTTAACTTTTAACTGTTTTTTAGCAACAGTGAAGTCTTGCAAGAGTGAACAGCTAGAGCCCCAGCTTTGCCTTGGAGTGGCCTACAGGTAACCTTTAATCTTCTCACTGAACTTACTGAGGTTAATAACATCTGTGTGACTCGTAACATCTGTGTGACTCGTAACATCTGTGTGACTCGTAACATCTGTGTGACTCGTAACATCTGTGTGACTCGTAACATCTGTGTGACTCGTAACATCTGTGTGACTCGTAACATCTGTGTGACTCGTAACATCTGTGAAATCTGTAGCTGGAAGTGTGGTCTGCCTCATTCTCCTGTGCCCATTATTGCTGCAATGGTGAAATTTCAGTACATAGTACTATAGAAAGGACACTCATTCTTTCCAGATATTGTGCCATTCTCCAAACATCCTGGTGATACTGGAAATTATTCCAGTTTAATGCAGCAGTAGGTGAGAGAAGTGGGGGATGTTGGTGATTTTGAAAGAACATGACATTAGGAGTTGAAGGGGTGGACAAAGGTGTCTGTTGGCTGAGGTCCTAATTGGAAAGGAGCTAAGGCATTCTTCAGCTTTGACCTGAATGAGGGAGAGCATAATGCTTTCTATCTGCTGAAAAGAACTGCAGCCACATTGAAAATGCCAGCTTGTGTACATCTCTCTCTGGTTATTAGAACTGGCTGTTGAAGAAATGCACCTAATACTGAGGTATTTTGGGCCATGTCATGCATTGTTTATGGCTAGTGGCAAGCTACAAGCAAGCCATTCAAGCATGGTTAAGATTTTGCTAATGCTGCTTGGGGATAAAGATGAATCTTTCATGCTTGGTAGACCTTTAGCCAGATCCCTTCTGTAAGGAACACAACATTCTAATATGCAATACATTGCTTGTTGAGCCTCACTCAAATGATCTCTCTGGCTCTATCCCCATTCCAGTGGAGATCCACCCAAGTATATGAAGGATGGATCACTAGTAAAACCCTCCTAGCTTTCTGTTGTGGCTTTGACATTTATCTGTTCACTGACATCCTTATGTATGCTTGTTCATTAATGTATGTTGCTTTACATTTAGTTAGCAAGTTGCATTAGCTTACAATTGCTGTCCTGCATACATGGAACTTTTTTTGTCTTCAGTTTGCTTATTTCACTGTGGAAATTTAACAAGTCTCTACATTTTAACATCAGACACCTAAACGGTATAACTTGACAGCTCTGGAGTTTCTGCCAGTTTAATTTAGCTGGTGTAGAACACTAATCTTTCTGGACAATTTTCAGGCTTTGCCAGGGACATGGTACAAAAGACATGCTGGCATGCATGTGGTACTTGTAGGTTGCATTTATGGTCCTTGCATTCATATAACAGTACTGATTATCTGAAACATTTGGTAACTCTTGACATCAAAATTGAAACATTGCTAGGCTGAAAAGCTTGATTAATAGGTGAAAAGTGCAGGTATTTTGTATTGGGTATGACTGAGTATGGGGATTTTTATTCGAGAAATTGGGAGTACCCAAGCTCCAGAACGTGGTTCCTATGGTTGCTCCTATCTTCAGACTTTTAAAATTGGGTAAAGAGGGTGACATGGATTCATTTTCACCACTGTTGATGTTTGTTTTAATACAAGTAGGTTAAAATGCACATGATTTCCATATTAGGATGTCGTCTTTTAGTATTTTACTAATGGTACTATACATTGTTTACTCTTGTCTTCAGGTGTAAAGGTGTGAAAGATGTCATTGTCTAAACGATGGTTACATCTTGGAAGTGCCTCTGCAGGTGGAGCAAGCCCATTTGATCTGGATGATGGCTTTTTGTTGCACTCCAGTTCAAGTACTTTTTCTACATACAACAGTATGGAATTCTTGACAAGTGCACATGAGAAGCTTGAAGCAGGCCTCTGCATGCAGAATGCAATTCAGGAATTTCCTCCCATTCTACATGATGGTGTGACTACGCTCTGCGAGAGTGAAATACAAGCAATGGGATGCAGTAATTTGGATACCCTTGCACCATCTAGAGCTGCAGTGCAAGAGCTGTCGTATTTAGCAAGTGATCACAGTGGAAAATTTAGCACCTCCATTTTGTTCATGGACTGTAAGTGCTCAACTCCAGAGGTGACAATCCAGACCACAGAAGGCACTGTGGCAGATCATTCTGAGGTGCTTGGTGATTTTTCCGGAGTGCAAAAGACTGCTATTCCATCGTGGGAAATTTCTGCTGTCACTGACAAACTTTCATATTGGGAAAGCACAAATGAGCAAGTCTCCCCTGCTGTTACTGAATACAGTTCTAAAATTGCAAAAGATGATACTCCTATATCTTGCCCCTTGACTCTTGAGTAGATGTGGGCAAAACTAGCATACCACCAGGCTCTGTCCACAACTGTTAAATCTTTTCCTAGTACCATGATTTATAATGGACTTGGGATTATAGTTATCTTTTAAAGCTGACTGGATTTTTTTCTTCTGCAAAGAGCTCATGATTGAAAGGAATAGTATCACAATTTTGAAAACTGCATGAACTGGGCAAAGCCTCTGTTTACTCAAGTTTTTGCCATGTCTTGTGCATTGGTAGTTGTGTGCCTAAAACTAAACTTTTTTCCTACTTGTGTATTGAGCCTAGTCCTACACATTTGTATATTGTTTTAGATGGGGTCTGCACATGTGACACTTAATATTTAAATTGGGAGTGAATAACTTGGGGCAGTTGTGCCAAAAAATTAAATGTTTGTGCATCATGCCTCAAATTCATCCCAAAAGAGGTTTTATGTTTTGACAATAATAAACTGAATGGAAGTAACTGTATTTTGGATGCAAATAAAACAATGTATTACCAGTGGAGTCTGTGGATGTGAGCGTCCATGTGAAATGGGATTGCACTTGGGTATACATCATGCAGATTTTTGTAAACCTGCAGTTGACCCTACATTGTACTCCCAAAAGTTAGATGTGGGGGAAAATTGTTGGTCCTGGTTTCCCAAGTGCTAGATCCCATAAAGTAGCAGACCTGTAACCACAAGTGTGAGAATCTTTGTTCTGATGCTAGAAACTATAAATTTGCCTCCTCCCAGCTTTTCACTCAGTCTGGTATGACCTGAACAAGTTTGCATCCATCTGATTTACCAGTCTGTGATGCAGTCAAATAACTGGCTATGGCATGCCTTCCCCTAAACAGTAACATTCCCTTTCTCTCCTGGTTACTGTAATTCATGCCTCCTTGTGCTTGGCTCTTCATTCTTCTCTTCTAGCTGCCTGACCAAGTCCTTGGTAATGGGCAGATCGAGAAGGGTTTACGTTCATGCATCAAACGAGTTACAGCAAACACCTCATCTAATAAACAGCAAAACTTTAAACTACTGAAAATGCTCAACATCATAAAATTCATCGAATGGCTGTAGTTGTCCAACAACCAGGAAGTATTGCATAAGGTAAGAGGAGGCCTTTTTAAAATGCCCCTATTCCCTACTGTAGTGAAATCTTAGAGTTGGTATATATAGTTGGAGGTGTTCTCCAGCTATGGTCATTCAATGTCTTATTTTTCGATTAGCATTTTCAGTAGTTTTGCTGTTTAATGTTGGATTAGAAGGCTTTCTCTGTAATTCATATTCAATGCATGAACATAGTGCTAGCAGTTGATCTAAGGATGGCAGCATTTAACTATAATCAGTTAACTGGAAAGCATAGTGTAATGGCATATTCTCTGTGGTCCCAGGGACTGGAGACTGGGAAACTTGTGGCAACTGGTCTATAAGCTACCTAAAATCCTAACTGTCTTGGTTTCCACTGCCAATTCCAACCAATGATTTCCTAGAGTAATTCTACCAGATTTCTCCCCACCTCCATGATTTCTGCCCATGTCTGTGTGCTAGTTAAGGTCAAGTCACTTTAATCTCTCTCTACATTTTTCACTAGCCCCATCCTCCTAGTCTCCTCCTCTAACTGCCAGTACAGTGACTTCCTTCTTCCTCAAAGACTTCCAGAATTGCAGAATACAGCTGTAGTGAAACAAATTCCCATGTTCCTGTTGCTAGATTCTAGCTTTCTTTGCTTGCTACCCTTTCATATTTAATTTGACAATTTGTTTTTTCAGCATAAGCTTGATACTTTTGTACTGTAATCAGTTGTATAGGTTCTCCTGGGTTCCTGCTTCTCAGGTGTGATAGCCCACCTTTTTGAGCTGTACTTCAGTTTCCATGAAAATCTTCATATTTGCTCCCCCCTCCCCTCATTCAACATACAACCTTGTACTCTAAGAATGACTTGTTTCAGAGACCAGTACATGCTGATACTAGGGCAGACACCTGCGGAGCACAAATGTCAGGCTTGTGATCCCTCAAACTGTCTAGTACCTGTTCAGTTTTTTCTGCCCACTCATACCATCCTTAACCTTGTAATGGAACCTCTGGAATGAGTTACAGGCTTTGATGCCCAGACGGTACTACCCTTCTGGAAAATTTTGTAATGGTCACCAAGGAGATCAATTCACTCAAATTCTTAGTCCTTTATCAGTGGTGCACATAGTAATGAACTAGCTGCTGTGTTCCTTTATAGACCACAGCCCCCTCTGAAACTGACAGTTCTGTATTTCACAAAATGGTCCTTCCCATGTTGATCCTGTCTGGTTCCTCTGTTTTTACTCATTGCTTGCCCTGTTTCTTTGATCCCTTGGCACCCTGTCTTCTGATTTTGGCATCTGCTTTTCTCTATCTAAAATATATTTAGATTTTTAATGAATGCAAATTCACTAGTTTCCCCCTCACTTTCTATTTCTAATCTCTGAAGGTTCTTCCTAATTTGTCAAACTTTTTGTAATTTTATTTTTGGCCTTTTTGATACTTTTTCTTTTGGCCTTTTTGACTCTTCACAACCTTCACAATTTAATCCCTAGTCTTGTGTCCTGTCCCCTTCGACTCTTAGCTGTTCTGACTCTACAGCTAGAACAGTTCAGTTAATTTATTTGCCTTTGTGGTCCTTTAACTTTTCATGATTAACAGTTATAAGCTTGTTTGTAGTCCCTCCACAGGTTGCCTCCCCAGTCACTGTCATGGGCTGTGCTATGATTCCGCCTCTTAACCCATTCTAGCACCTTCATCCTTGTCACTGTAGATGCAGTCTGCAGGACTGCCAGCCAGTGGAATGATTTTTAATAGTCTGTTTCGAGCAATTAATATGAAATACCCAGGTGGAGTACTTCCTGGCTTGTATTGAAGCTCTGGCTTTAACTTTTCTGTCAATATGACTGGCTTTTCATACTCTGACGTGCATTGTGACCTGCTGATGTACAGGATTTTCTCTTGCTACAACTTTCAGTGACTCTTCTCTCCCTTACCATAACTTTCCTTCTGCTTCCTTTCTCTGTATACTGCATCACCCTGTACCCTGATCATTGTGCCAACATTTCTTCCCCCTATCCCTGGCAAATGTCTGCTTCACTAGCTAGCTCACAGGGCTTCCTGCTCAACTTTTTCTAGACCTAGAATTGCTGGTCAAACCATCCTGCCTCTGCTGCTGTTCTGTTTAATAGATGCTGGATCTACATCCCTTGATTTGTGCCCATTTTCTGTATTCCTTCCTAACTTCCCTTGCTGCTCATCCCACCTTCCCAGTTTCTCTGCCTTTGAGTAATTTTAATTTATTTCCTTCATGTTTTATGCAGTTTTGATTCTGGCCTTTCCTCTTGTCTTGCATTGTGCTGCTGTGTGTGATTTTTGCTGCTGTTTGTGATTTTTGCATTTGACTCTAACTGTGCCCAAGGGTGTACAGTAAAGATGGAAGCATGTATTGTGATGCTAGTGCTGTTCAATAATGAAACGTGGAGTTAAATGCAGTTACAGGTAAAAGGAAAAGTAACGGACCGTTTCATAACTTGTTAACAATACATCAAGTTGAGGTGCCCAGAAGAGGGAAAGGGAAACTTAGAGGGAAGGACAGATTATGGGATTTGGGGCTGACTACTTCATATTAACAGTGGTATGAAAGGATAGGATGGGAATGGATTCAAGCTGTACTACCTGTTAAGCACTTGGGTTTAATTTTGATATTAAAATACCAAAAACATGGTAGAAAGTGAGCGATTCACAAGGGGGGGGGGGTCAAGTCTGACAAACTGGTCAGTAGTGTGAAGTCTATTCTAAGGGGATAAGTATGGAATGGATTATCTTGGGTCATACTGACCCTTATTTATTGGCTAAAGGAAATGTCCCCCATGTTATGGCTTAGGAGTATAGTGCAGCTTTGCAAGCCATTTTGCCTGCTGAAGGTCCTTGCAGTGATCCGTTATGGTCCAGTGAGGAATCCATAGGTAACTTATCTGTGGTCTGGAAGGAAGGTCCGAGGATTCGTAGAAATTTCAAGGCAATTATCGTATGACCATTTATGCCTTGCCTTGGTCTACCCATCCTCTGACTGTTTTGTGTTCTCTAGGGTGTCTAGGTCTGTCAAAACCCATAGTGAATTTGAGTACCTATACAATAAAGCAAGTTTTGTTTTGAAGGGTTAAGAGTGCTGCACTGCTTAATCTGCAGGGTACGTCTGGTCCAGAGGTGTGGAGGTACTCAGGATTAGCTTTTACTTATGGAGCACAGAATGGAAGACGGATAACACCATTTTATTCAGCATGTTAGAATCTTTCCAGCCTGCCCTTGGTAGTTCATGGTGTCTAAGCCTGTGATCTTGGTTAGGAACATCTGAGGCTTTGCTTGTCTCAATATAACTATTGAGATGCATCACAAAGGGGCTATTGTACCTACAATGGTCTAATGCTGAATAAGGGACCAATTTACATTCTTGGCTTTGGATGATATTCTCTTGGCAATCAGCACTAAAGATTTTGTGCAATAGTATGACAGGAACCTCAAAATGAAAATGTAGTTTGAAAGCCATGTTAAAGTATAGTATTGACTATACTGTATTCTGAGGGGGGGGATGGTAACAACTGTGGCATTGCACTTAAGCCCATTTTCAGTACATTGGTGTAACGAGTTCTGGCTGAAGGGTTTGAGTATCAGACTGAAGCCTGATGACAGTTTGTGGTCATCTGGAAACTTGGCAGGAGGACCTGGCTTCCTGTCTGGAGACTGGAAAAATGAACCGCAAAAAGGAGGGGTCACAACCCTGAACACTGTAAGGGCACTGATGGTTACCTTGGTTCTCTAAAGTCTATGCTACTAATATGGAGTTTTCTTGGCTAATTTGCTATCCTATCACAAGGATAGATTTTGTGAGCATTAAGCTTTCTTATAATGCCAACATAGTGTATGGTGTCAAATATTTGGTCATAGCCAACATATGCTGTGAACAGCATGGTCATTAATGGCCTGTGCAATACTTTCAAAGAAGTTAGGAAGATTCTTTAGGCTGGGCCATCCTGTGATGAAACCAAACTCAAGCTCCTGGGTTAAGCTAGAGATCTTTGATATTGTAGTTGGTCAGTACTCTTACATTCCATGGCTTTTCAAATGATACTTGTCAGGCTGATGCGTGTTTATAATTTCTCTGATAGTAGGGCAGCCCTTATGGAGAGGCATCACTGGTGTGCCAAAAGGTGGCTGTGAGGCCATGCTTAGCACAATTAAGCATCCAGATATATTGGCAGGCTCCACCAAAGCATTTTTAGTTTTGGCAGGTAAAGTATGTTTTCTGATGGGTGGTGACAGTGGTATGGGGATTTATGGTTGAATGAATGTTTGGTCCTATATTGGCAATATCTATTGTGTTCAAATGGGAGGTGCCATTTTGAAGTTCAGAGCAATGTGTGTTCCTTAAATTTCTAATAGAGTTAGTTGTCCTTGGCTTGAGATGCTAACTTCATGGGTTGCTTTAGTGGATTTGATGCTATTTCAAGCTAATTTAATATCTATATTTGATTTACTGATTGGTAGCATGGATGGGGTTTGAATCCCACCAGTGCTATATAAATGAATGGTGGCATGCACTGCAACCAGATTAGTCCTAACTGGCATCAGAAGAATGCATAGTTGGATAGCACTTAACCCATCAGGTTAGTGCGCTCAAGCCTAACTCCATTCACAAAATGAAACTCTACCCCACAACCTGAGCTCTTCTGGTATGAGCTTACATCCACACCAGGAGTAGACTCCCAAGATGGGCAGCTATCAGAGCTGAATCTTTGACCCTAGCACCCCAGGTCCCTTAAATTTGTGAATCATTGTTTTAAACCTCTCTTGCAGACAGTAACTACATTTCACATAAGTTATTTTCACATGCGTGTGATTTTTGTGGAGGGCTGATGGAATATTTTAACCCCCCCCCCTTGAGATTTCTTCCTGACTCTCTAGCACTGACTCCACCTCTAGTTACCTGCTGCTCATAATGTAACAGGTAGTTGGCCCAAATGATGAGTTAGTCGTGGCAATGGGAATTCTAGCCTGTTTACTTACAATGCTAAATAACTCTTGGCTGATGTAGGTATTGACAGAGCTGAAAAGTCAATAAACCCGGTCAATTTCAGGTTAAATAAGCACAGGAATGAGTGCATAAGGAAAATTGAAACACTGGGCAGAAATGAAAAACTGAACTAAAATAGTTGCCTGTTAATTTCTAGAAAAATATTAAAAAAAATACACATGCAGACATGCTTTTCAACTGTTCAGATTTTCACAATGTCCAGATTTTTGCCTCACTCTTTTGGTCCATTTTTCATGTGGTTTTCTGGCAAGTAGTGGCAAATCATTAGATTGAAGTTATGACTGACACGAGTTTTGAGATTCATACCATTCAGAAAATTAATGCTAATGCAAAACCTCTTCTATTAACTTTGTAAGTTTAAGAGCGATATTTAAAAATTGTCCCTATTTGGGCCTTTGTCCCACTTGTGTATGGTTTTGTCCCAATTTCTTGATCTGAGGTTGAGATATGCATGCAGAGGTGTGTTTTTCCTGAACAAAGACCTGCCTCCTATTTATATAATGCTGAACTCCACAGTCCTGTTCACATAACTATTGTAGAATTTTCCTTTTGCCGAAAGCCTTTCTTTCCCATATGTAATTCAAATAACTTTAATCTTGTATGACCATATGCAGCAGGCTATTAGCTGGATAGTTCACCCTATTTTAGGGTAACCAGTAGTTTTTGGTTCTTTGATCTATCTTGGAGGTGCTATAGTCCTTGACAAATGTGGAGATGCTGCCAATCCTGAAGGTGTGTTCTTTTTGTGTCTAAACCAAATCTCAGTTGCACAAATATGAATGTGTTCCAAATGCAGGAGATCAAGAAGGTGACTGGTTGAAACCTCAGGCATTGAGAAAAGCCGCCCTAAATGTGATCCATTTTCAGGTTAGATATGTTGCATTGGAATGTCCATTAGATGGACTCTAGCAAAAAAAAGCACTATGGGTACAGCAATGGCTTTCACCAGAATGAGGAGGCCTTGAACTGAGATGTGCAGGCCATCCTTTGGAAAAGTAGGCTGACTTGAGTATCTTGTCCCATGCTGATATGCAATGGTAACTAGCCAATTTTCCTGGGCATCCATCTTGGAGAAGGAAGACCATTCGACTCTTATCTTTCTATTTGTTATGCATGCAGAGTTCCTATGTCTTTGTATGGCCCTCGTTGTTTTGCATCCTAGTTATTCACTCCACCATGGGCCAACACAGTATTGCGGTTATCAGATGAAAGTCTTTAGAGCCTTTGTGATGCCATATTATGGTGTCCACAAGATATAATTTGTCCAGCCTTGAGTGGAGAATGTCTAACATGTCTTTGGTATTGAGAGATTCTAGTTGGCAAAGAAGTTTGGAGCAACAGAATTGACAGTATTTGACCTGGTGACTCTTGCTGTAGGTGTGTACTAGAAATAAGGTGTTTGAATTGTCACTGAGACCTTGTATTTCTGGAAGGCTTTGGTAAAGATTTTTATAGCCTCAGCATTTTATTTGGATTATGGAGAAGTATTGCCCACAGGCCATTGGTTTTGATGAGAAGCATACCTCTCAACTGTCCAGATTTTTGCACTTTACCACAAAAGTTGTGGTTTTCAGCAAATCACTGAAGTCACTAAAGGTCATATACGAGTTTCAGACCATCTGCAAAAAAAATGCATGCAACAAACTCCTGTTCTATCTTGATTTGAGTAATATTTAAGGTATGTTCCTATTTTGGGGCCTTTGTCCTACCATCGTTTTACAGCTGCCCAAAGGGGGACTGTCCCTCGCAAAGTGGGACAGGTGGTAATCCTAGCTAGCAATAGTAACAGTTACAGCCTTGATGGCAAGTACAAGCCTGGAACTAGTTTGGTTTCCCCTTTTGTACCAGCAGAGGGAGCAAAAATGGTAAAATCTACCCGAGATCACCAACAGCTAGAAAATGCCATTATTAGCATGTTCAATGTTAAGCAAATGCAAGTTACTTAGCTGAGCTGGTCTTGGTTGTGGTAGCAGAACCTCGTCCAGTTTTTATACTGGTAAACATTCTGTAATATCTTAGCTCCATGCTGTAGCTAAAGAGACTAAAACATATTTACTGAAGAGGAAACTGCAAGAAAAGTTCCATGGATAATGCCAACTAATCTCAATGCACTAGTTCTGCCTCTGTAGGAAACACATGCCTAGAACTATTTGCTACAATTTGAGCAATTGTGTGGACTGCTAATGTATCTACTTCCCCAGTCTAGCTCTTAATATATGCTTTTCCTTTACCTGTGTGTTACCTGGACTGTGTATACTTTTTTCAGTATTGATCCAGGCCAAAGAGGCATATATTCAAATAGTGGCAAGTAAAATTGTGTAAAATGGCATTTGACTTACTAATGCTCTGTTACTTTTTGTGTGTGCTGTTATCTTGGTTCCTTCCTTTTGCTTCTCAGGTGTACC
The DNA here is from genome assembly GCF_019279795.1 of Protopterus annectens. Classification (NCBI taxonomy): domain Eukaryota; kingdom Metazoa; phylum Chordata; order Ceratodontiformes; family Protopteridae; genus Protopterus; species Protopterus annectens. Next base: position 1,107,682,573 of record NC_056746.1, read on the forward strand.
TTCTGCTAAGTTATTACTTTGTAAATATGGTTGGTATGCTTTTGTTTGTAAACCAACTTCCAGTCTTCTGATGGTTGGGGGGGTCTATGATTTTTTTACCCTTTAACTGAGACTACTTCCGTGTTTTAACATGCCTGAGATGTTTGCTGTACCTGCCTGGTACTAACCTAATCTGCATTGCTATGTGCTAGCATGGGGTTCTCTCCCTGTAATTTCTCCAGCAATTTTCTCCTCTTCAAAGACACTAACAGGATTAACTCTTGGTGATTTCTAATCCTGAATCCTTTGATATTGACCACTTGCAGCTGCCTTGGCTGGGGAAACTTGTTAGTTTAGGAATGGTTATCATATGCCTTAGTGCTGTATAAAGCTGGGGGGGGGGGGGGCTTGCCATCCATTAGTGCTGCAGAGGAAAATGCTCTCAAGGTTTGAGCTTTGACAATATTCTGGGACTTGGTTTAGCCTGCAATCCTTTTCACATCTTTTGAAGGTGAATGTCCTATTTTCCTGATTTAGAATTTATTCCTTTGTCACTTTTCATTGCAGTCCCACAGGCTTGTCTTCTCTCACCTCCATGTAATAGAGCAAAGTTTTTTGTTTGCATGTCCCAGGGTGGCTAACCACAGTCACATGACTTCAGCTTCAAGACAATCAGGAACACTTTTTTTTAATGCATCGTGGAGTCTGCAGAATTTTGTGATTTGAAGCTTTTCAGGAAAAGTAGAATTAGTACAGTAAGAGCTAGTCACCCCCCCCCCCCAGCATAAAAAAATCCAAATGCAACTGTTTGCTTTATTAATGTAACACCTTGGCCCTAAACTCAGTCCTACCCCTCAGTTGCAAATGCTTATGCTTTTTTTTGAATTGACTATTCTGTCGCACAGGCTTAAACATGTCTGGCATAATTATGGCTTTTTTTTTTCATGACCTAATCCTAAACTATTTGAATTTAACCATATTGTTTATTTTGTCCTTAATGCTCCCACTACTGTGTTTAATTGTACTTCCACTTTTGGCTGTGCTAGTTTCACTCTTGGTTATTTTTAAACAAACATTTTGCCCTTTTTTAAACTTTTAATGAAGCATTTTGCACAAGTGAGACCCAATATTCCAAGCCCTGAAACTGATAACATTTGTGATTGTGCCCTTGGGTTTGTATAATGGTTAAGGTGTTTACCTTACAAACAGAAGGCACAGTGTTGGACTATACCTGGTTTGTTAGCCTAGTAAATCACCCATGGAAGATTGGCTCCAAAATGTTTGGAAAAATAAGTTTGCATGGCATTGCAAGCTGTTAACAATACCACTGCTAACTATATATTTTTACCAGTTCATTCAAAGTGTGGTTTCAGTGAAAGAGGTCTGCTTAGGGGGGTTACCCCTCCCCCAATAATGCAGTGACCCTGAAGCAGATTGCAGAAGCAGGGGAATGCAACCCCTTAATTTTTTGCGTAAAGTACATTTGAGGATTACTTGAATGCATTTTGATTCTTCTCCACTGAAACAGTGTGATCCGTTTGTTTTTGAAGAATTTAACCAAAAGATTTGATTGTTCAAAATGGTATTGAGGTGTCCGTACCTTATGCTGGTAGAGACTCACTTTGACATTTAAGAACACTGCCACAAGAGAAGACTGGGCAACTGCTTCCAGGGATGCATTTTACCCTCAAAAAAATTGAAACTCTATGCTTTGGCCAGGGTATAACCTCTTTAAGCTTAAATAGGCTAACGGCTACATCATTCTGTAACTCAGTAACTGTTCCTCCACTACCAGACACCTTTCTGCCAGAAAGAAACGCTCATTTTCTACATTTGCACATGCTGTAAATCCATAAATCTACGTTTAGAGCATAGAGAAATATAGTAGTTGTGCCTTTGCATTGTGGAATGTTTTTATGCAACTACCCTCTTTGTCTCTACATGATTGACTACTGCATGCAACCTGCTCCATGTAAAGAGAACTCGCGCTGTATTCAAGTATTTTGCTCCTCAAACTGAGTAAGATGTATTGTTGGACACTAACTTTTTCTCTTATGCAGTAATGCCTTTTTGAAAGTCTTGTGTTAAGCTCCTTGAAGCATGCAGCAAGTGTGACTCTACTTGTGTACAAAAACTACTGCTATCTCATTTTCCTCTTGAGCAATACAAATTTCAAATTCTATTTATGCTATGGCTATATTAATGAAACTGATACTGTGGCAGTTTTAAACCTACAATTGGCTAAGCTTGTGTCATTCAAAGGGGATCCAGTATCGGTCTGCCTGGGATGACATGATTGACGGACCATGATGCTTTGCTGCACCTGTCGCCCCTGGGATTCAGGTTACTGGCTAAGGCTCTTGCCACCCCTTTAGTGCCTTTTTTAGGCAAACTTCAAAGGACAAAACCACCACCGTAACAGGTACAAGCATGCAAAATCTGAAGGTAATGCTACTCAATGCTAGAAGTCTAAACCTCAAAATGCACTCTCTCGAGGCACTCCTAAAAATGGAGAACATCGATATCTGTGCAGTAAATGAGACCTGGTTCAAGGCTCCAGAGAGCACCCCTGCAATACCAGGCTACAACTCTTACCACACTTTTCGGCCACCAAACCAGGACCGAAACACTAAAGGTGGAGTGTCAATATTCACCAAGGATATTCACACACCAGGCTAGTTGGCCAACACAATGTGTCTGAAATTCTCCAAGTGCAACTAACACTAGGTAAGACTGCAATCCAAATTGTAGCTTGCTACAGATCCCCCACCATACCCCAAGATTCTCACTACACCTTTCTAAACATACTGGAAAAAATTAAGATAGAACCAAACACCCTAATACTGGGTGATTTTTAACTACCCTGCCATTAACTGGGAAAACTACTCGTGTCCCGACACCTTTGCGCAATGGTTCTTGGAATTCATAAATTCCAACACCCTGGATCAACTAATCCATAGTCCCACCAGGGGCTCCAATATCCTAGACCTGGTCATTACCAACATGGGAAATCAATGCTCCATACCTATGGTCACCCCCTCGTTAGTCAGGTCTGACCATAAGCTAATCACCCATAACATCCACATCCCACCCCGACCCCCCAGTAAAGAAACCACCATAAAAAACTTCTCCAAAGCCAACTTCATGGTACTCAAGTCAGAAGTGACAAACTTCATGACACCCATGCAGACGGGAACTGAAAGTTCAACTGCTGAATCCTACACTAAGGCACTGTACGAGCACATCCACTCATGCATGAATCGTGCCATCCCAAATAGAACCAAAATGCTCTCATCCAAAAAAAGGAAGCCAATCTGGTGGTCCCTTGCCATAAACAAACTTTACAACAAAAGGAAGAAACTTTTGCAGAAAAGAGGAAAATACCAGGATGCAAAAAACTCCCTTACTAGCCTCAGTAAGAAACTGAGATGCCTCATAAAATCCTCCAAAGCTAGTTACGAAAATAAAATTGTCAAAGATTCCAAAGACAACCACAAAGCATTCTATAACTGTCAAGAATCTAAATGGCAATGCTCAGATCTGCTCTGAGCTAAAACAGAATGGCATTAAATATACTGATCTGAAGGATATTGCCAATATCCTGGCAGATCGATTCAGTGCCAACTTCACCCCCCTCTCACCCCCTAAATGGCCCATCTCAATACCGGAAGATTGCCAAATTCCAGTAATAACAGCCACACAGGTACAAAACGCACTCTCTAAAGCCAAGAATACAGCATCCATGGGACCAAATGACATCCCAGGCTGTGTACTACATGAACTACAATATGAACTGGCACCTCACCTAAGTGTCATGTTTAATCATAGCCTCACCTCAGGTTTCGTGCCCACTGAGTGGCGCAGCGCTACAGTTATCCCAATCCACAAGGGGGGATCCACCTTGGATTCCAGAAACTACCATCCCATCAGTCTGACAAGCCTTATCTGCAAGGCCATGGAGCATATTATCATGGAACTTATAAACAAAGACATTGGCAACCTTCAAACACTGGACCCCACCCAGTTTGGGTTTGTGAAGGGCCAATCTTGTCTCCTGAACCTGATTGACTTATTTGAATCAGTCTCCAGAGCCATGGACAAGGGTAAGGTGGTCCACACAGCCTATCTAGACCTTGCCAAGGCCTTTGACACCATCCCCCACTCTGGAATCTTAGATAAACTTACTAAGTTGGGCATTAATCCCTATGTCACCTGATGGGTTGCTAAATGGCTTACTGATGGAACCCACACTGTAAAAGTAGCAGACTCCAAATCCAGCTCCAGACAAGTGGAGTACCTCAGGGTTCAGTCCTGGGGCCGCTCTTGTTTGGCATCTACTTCTCTGAAGTACAGGTCAACACTAAGGGACTCTGGCTAACAAAGTTTGCAGATGACTGCAAACTGGGAGCCATTATTGAATCCCCAAATGATGTGAATACTCTACAAAAGGGCCTTACAGAAACAGATGCTTGGTGCCAGAGCCATGGGCTCAAGCTCAATGCCAAGAAATGTATTGTTATCCCCTTTGGGAAAAAACATGTATCCATGAATTACCATATAGGTGGCAGTACACTAAACAGTGTGAAGAGACTTGGGGACACAGGTGGACAGTGGTCTCACCTTCGATAACCAGATCGCCACAACAGTCAGGAAATCCTATGTGGCACACCATTACGAAGGGCTTTTCATCCAGAAAAAAGGAGGTCATTGTCCCACTGTACTCATCCGTCATTAGACCCATTATAGAATACAACGCCCCATTTGGTATGTACCTCAAGACTTCTGCAACAACTGGAAAGGCCTCAAATACCTCACTAAAAATTGCAGGCCTAAAGCAGATGCCCTACGCTGACCGCCTTAAACTCCAGCTATACTCTGTCGCATATCGTCTACTCTGAGGCAATCTCTGCTTAACATATAAGGGCATGTCAAACCCAGAGCTGTTGGACATGCTACACTTAAAGAAATCCCAATCCCTCAGAGCTACACGCTCCAGGGATCTAAACCTTGTCATCACAATAAACAAAACATGCTGGAGGGGATAGGTTCCTGACCCAGAGACTCCCCAGACTCTGGAATAGATTGCCCATACATGTAAAGCAAAGTGCCTCTTTGGACCTCTTCAAGAGGAACCTTGACGATTGGCTGGGAGGAAGGAAATTCACCCCAGGGATCACGTCAGTCGCCCTGCTAGACAGGGGTCCAGGAAAGTAAATAATGTGGGAAGAAATAGCCAGGGAATTGTTATGGCTAGGGTTGTATAGGCCCTAGGGCTGATAGCCTAGTACCAACCTATGAACAATCAAATGTGGTACTCCAGGTGGACAATGTGAATAGCTAAATATATGCATGAAGGGGTTAGAAATGCTTCATATAACCATGGACAAACACTAGAAAGGGAGATGAGAAAAGTTGAAGTGGTAGGGGGTTATTTATACTAGGATGGGGAAGGAAGATTCTATGGGACTCCATGCAGGAAGCCCTCCTTATTGGATAGACAAGTTATGTTTAAGCGGAATTACTGGCTGTATTGAGTCTGTATAACTTTTGGGTAGTATAGCTCACAGTAAGAATCTGGAACCATTACATTAATGTAATGAAATATGGAATATTTACTGGGTCAGGCAGAGTTGGACAAGGAATTGGTGTTCTAGTGTAATTGGAGAAGGGTCTGTATAAAAGTATTCATGGCTTACATTTTTGGGAAACACTATTTTGCAGGGAAGTTTATTCTAGATTTTTCTGGCATATACTGGATATACAAAGATAGGACATTTATTCCAAGTTTTGAGAAAGCTATGTAGGTAACGGAAGATTTGAATTCACATGAAGTGCTTTGCTGGGTGATCAATATTTGATAAGGATGGACAATGTAAGAGAAGATTGTAGATAACTGATTATAAAATTACAGCCACTGTAGGCTGTGCTGAGATGTGCAAAATGATTTTCTTCTGTGACATATTTTATTCCAAGCCAGGTTTGCCTTGTGTAGAACAGTGGGTTGTAGGCTATCCAGTACATAAAAACTGGAGAAGTGAGCGCAGCATATGCGGTTGAGTGTGAGGAACACCCCAACTCTGTAAACGCAAGAGTTTTATTAACTCATCTTGCTTTCTCTACTGAAATGGATCTATGCCCAGCTGGGCTGTCCTAGTAAACATGCAATTAAATGTTCTGGGTAGAATGACTACTTTATTAAATCTTAAGTGACTGTCCAGCTCACAATCAGACTTGTTTGAACTGTCTATATAGATTGGGCTTCAGACATTTTCTGAGTTGAGAATTTGCCTCCACTAAATGAAGACAGTCTCTTGATATTTACACTTGGGTGTAAATAGTATTTCTTCCTACCTGTACTAGCTTTCAGTACTGTAGCATATGGGTATGTGATTCCAATTTGATGGTAACAAGCTAGGTTAGTGGCAAAGTCCTCAACCTACTGGATCTGTTTTGCATTTTCACTGATTAAACATGCTATTTACGAAGATTGCAAACACAGCTAGACCTAGCACAAAGCCTTGTAGAATTACTATATTTACTGGCAAAGTAGAAAAGACCATTACATCTGAGTAGATGTTTGTTTTGGACATATCTAGGTAGAGTAAAGCAACGTGATTAACTTGGTCTGGATGGATAAAGGTGTATACCACATCAGAAAGGGCCAACTTAGTTCTGTGATTTATCCTGTATGGCTGTTGGTCTCCTCTAACACAAAATAGTCTCATCTATTTTATCTGCTGCAGGACCTGAGAATGAACACAATGAGAAATGTTTATAATGGGTACATTAGAACAAGTGGGCTATAACTGTATAATACAACTGATGGCTGACTAGTGAATGCTACTTAACTGAAAGCAATTTGTATGGAGTGAAATGAGTGTCTTCCTCAGATTGCAGGGATTCAACCTTTCTTGATGGAGGGTTTCATTAGAAGATGCATTAGATATGCAATGGTACTTACAAAGGTTGTTAGAAATTCAGGAAGAAGGTTGTCAAAGGCAGCTGCTACAAGTTTACTTCAAGCAAGAATTTATACACCAACTCTAGTATAAACAGTGCAGACAGTAAGTAGGGTATAGAAAATTGGCAAGAAGGGGCTGAAATTTACTGGACAAAATTAGAAAGGATCCAAGGTTTTGGAGCAAATAACTAGAGGGAAAGGATTAGGCCAAGTAGAAGTTTGGACTGCAAGTTAGACTGCTTAGTATAGGGGATTGCTAAAGGAAACTCCGGCTTGGGATGAATTTTTTTTAGTTTAGAATGGAAGAAATTGTTAAAGGATCATTTGTAGTACATGTGACGTCCCTGCTCTGGGCCAGTGATCAAGGAGTCTCAGTCCCCACCATGGACACCAGTGAGGGATGTTCACTTGGAACAAAAATATACAGTATTTCCAGATGCAGCTCTCTACACAAAGCACAATTTCCTGTAAGAGCACACTCCATCCTGGGGCTGGGATTCCCTCTCCAGGCCCCAAATAAGACTCCAGTGATGCAGCTGTAGATTTGAGCCCTCAGCCAATTCATCCCCTACCCTCAAACAATTCTCTGTGTTCCTGCTCCAAGTACCGGACGTGCACACATTTTAAGATTTGATTTTTGCACACCAGGGAAAAGCTGGCACAGATTTACCAGCTATGCCCCTCGGCCCAGACTATAAGGTTAATACTACCACCAGAACAGTCCAAAGCCAGCTACTCTAAGGGTCTTACAAGGGTACCCAATTATACTGAGTAAGATTAATCCAAATGCAAATGGTAGTGTTTTTTTTCTTTTGGCTGTTACCATTAGGGGTCACTACAGTGGATCATCTGTTTTCATTTCTTTCTGTCTTGTGCATCTTGCTCTGTCACACCAACCATTTGCATGTCCTCTCCCCATATCCATAAACCTTATCTTAGGCCTTCCTCTTACCTGGAAGCTCCATCCTTTTCCCAATATACCCACCATCCCTCCTCAGCACATGTCCAAACCAATGCAATCTCACCTCTCTGGCTTTGTCTTCAAGCCTCCCAACTTGAGCTGACCCTCTAACATACTGATTCCTAATCCTGTCGATCCTTATCACACCCAATGCAAGTTTTAACATCTTTAACTCTGCCACCTCCAGCCTTTGTCAATGCCATAGTCTCCAACCCATATAACATAGCTGGTCTCACTACCCTCTTGTAGACCTTCACTTTCACTCTTACTGGTACCTGTCTGTCACAGATCCCTGACACTCTTCTCCACCCTGCCTATATTCTCTCCACCTCTCTTCCACACTCACCATTACTCTGAACTGTTTATCTCAAGTATTTAAACTTGTGCACATTTGCCAACTCTACTGTGTCCTCACCATTCCTCTATACTCCCTTTCATTTACACACGCATTGTCTTAGTCCTGCTGACCTTCATTCCTATCCTTTCTTGTGCACATCTCCACCTCTCCAGGGTCTCCTCAACCTGTTCCCTACAGATCAGTGTCATGTGCAAACATCATAGTCCATGGGACTCCTGTCTGATCTTGTCTGTCAAACTGGCCATTGCAAATAAGAAAGGGCTCAGAGTTGATCCTTGATATAATCACACCTCCACCATAAACTTATCTGTCACTCCTACCACAGACCTCACTATCACACTACCCTCATACATATCCTGTACCAGTCTTACAAACTTCTGTGCCACTCTTTGAGTTCCTCATACAATACCACAACTCCTCTCTAGGCACCCTGTCCATATGCTTTCTCTAAGTCCACAAAGGCACAATGCAACTCCTTCTGACCTTTATACTTCAACACTCCGAGCAAACATCACATCTGTAGTGTTCTTTCCTAGCATGAAGCCATACTGCTGCTCACTAATCACCTCCCTCCTTAACCTAGCATCCACTACTTTCTCATAACTTAATGCTGTGACTGATCAATGTTGTTCCTCTGTAGTTACTACAGCTCTGCACATCACCCTTATTCTTAAAAAAACTGGTACCAAAGCACTTCTCCACTCCTCAGGTGTCCTCAACTTTCCAAGATTTCATTAATCTGGTTAAAAACTCCACTGCAATCTCTCCTAAATACCTCCATGCTTCCACAGGTATGTTATTTGGACTAGCAGCCTTTCCATTCTTCATCCTCTTCATAGCTGTCCTTACTTCCTCCTTGCTAATCCATTGCACTTCCTGATTCAGTATCCTGTCATTCCAATCTTCTCTTTCAATTCATCAGCCCCTCAAAGTATTCTCTCCATCTGCTCAACACACACTCCCCACTTGTATGCTTCCCTCATTATCACCCTACCTCCTGTACATCTTTTCCAGTTCAGTCCCATTGTCTAGCCAAGTGGTATAGGTCCTTTTCTCCCTCTTTAGTCCAACCTTTCATACAATTCTCCATATACCTTATCCTTAGCCACTTCTCTCCATCATATGCCTCATCTCCTTATACTCCTGTCTACTTTCATCTTTCTGACAATCCCACTTCTTCACCAACCTCTTCCTCTCTCTACTCTCCTGTGCTGCCTTGTTCCACCACCAGGTCTCCTTGTTCTTCCTCTGTCCAGATGTCACACCAAACACCTTTCTAGCGGTCTCCTGTACCAGGTCTGCTGTAGTTAACACCAGCATGCCGATTGAAATCTGCTCCAATCAACACTCTCACCCTTTGGTACACCCACTACCACTTCATTTAACTTGCTCTAAAATTTTCTTTCTCTTCCATTGCACACCCAACTTGCGCAGCATATGCAGTAAACATTCATCATCACACCAATTTCCAGCTTCATAAACAATCTGTCCAACACACACTACCACCAAAATATATTTAATGAATAATATGAAAATACTAAATATCCATTTACAATAAACGCCAGTGTTTCAATCACAGGAAATATTAAAAATAACACAGATGGGATAGATTCACACAGGAATAAGAAAACGGTGCATATAACTAATGTCACAATATTTTCCTGACTGATCTAAGGAATTACTATTCCCTGGTTACTTACTAAAGCAAGGCAAGATGAAGTGGGTGAGTGATCATAATTTCAGGTTTCAAACCTTTCAATACTCTATTTCTAGATATACTAAATTCCATGGCACCTTCCAGGAAAATCAGGGTAAGATCAAAATGTGCTCCCTGGTTAAGCAAACTACCTCTATCATGCATCTGAGGGATGCTCCCTGGAAAACTTGGGCCAGAAATAAAACTTCTCCCTTACTCCAAAGCTACAAGGAACTTGGAAAAACTAGTTACCAGAGACAAAAAAAAATTCTTTGCCTCCAACCAAAGTAGCCCACATAACCCTAAAAAATTGTGGTCTACCATAAATAATATCCTCCACCCTGGTAATCCTTCTACCCCCAACTCGTTCCCTCTCAGCACTGCTACTCTTAAATTATTTTATTGAAACAATCCAAAAACTAACTCCAAATAGCTCTGTCTCCTTTCTACCTTTGCAATCCCAGTCATCCTTCCTCCAATACATTCTCCCTACAACCAATTACCATTGTCTTCATCAAATCCAAACTAAATAAACTTAAGGCCTTGCTCTCCCTGTGAGAATCTCCCTTCCTACTTTCTTAAAATTGTTGCCAGTGCCATCGCTTACCCTGTCTCTGTCCTTAATAGTTCTATTACTGCATCTCTTTTCCCAGATGTATGGAAATCCTAACAATCCCTCTTCATAAAGGAGGAAACTCCACTCCACTGAGCCATCAAACTATCATCCCATTGCTATACTATTCCCCCTTTCCAAAATTCTAGGAAAGTGTGTGCATGCACAGCTACTTAAACACCTATTATCTAATAAGCTTCTTACTCCCACCCAACATGGCTTCAGACCCTACCACAGTACACTAACAGCTCTACTCTCATTCACTCAAACAGTAGCAGAAGCCCATGTCAACAAACTACTAGTTTCCTGCTTATTCCTCGACCACTCTAAAGCATTTGATACAGTCTCTCACTCTAAACTGATAACTAAACTCTCATCTCTCCACCTCCTCTCTAAGCTGGTTTTCTAGCTACTTATCTAATGAAAAATGGTCACCTCCCTGTTTCTTCCCGTTCTCACCGGTGTTCCCCAAGGTTCTATACTGGGTACTCTCTTGTTCAATATTTTTATTAACAGTTTATGCTCTGCTGCCAACCTCTCCACACTTTTACAACATGCTGATGACTCTGCCCTTATTGCCATTGCCCACAGCATCCCAGAACTCCTTGCTCTTAGCCAAGACACTTGCATCCATCAAAACCTGGCTCACTGATAATCAACTAATTCTAAATCCAAAAAAAAAAACAAAACTACTTTTCCTTCCTAAAACACGTGCAACACAAATCCACTTTCTCTATTACCTCCCTCAAAAATATCACTATTGGACCAGAACCCCATACTAAAATACTTGGTGTTCTAATTAACTAAAACTTGACATACATATCCATCATTGCATTTAAAAAAAAAAAAAAATCTCAAACTTTTGTCTACTGTACCGTAACCACAGACTGGTTTCACCCTCCACCAAACCCTCCCTGGCCCTGTCTCTCCTATTAACCTGTCTTTTTGTATGCAGCTCCAGTTTTTTTTTTTTTTACTAACCTTCAGTCTTCCCTTCTCTCTAAACTAGAGCAAACGTACAATAAAATAGCTGGATTCGCCTCTAATCTCCCTTACAAATCCCACCACTACCTCACCCTTAAAGCATTACAATGGCCTGAATTCACTAAGCAATTAATTTCTCAACTGCATATCACATGGTACTTTATAATCCCACTTCCTGTACCTCTATCTCTATATAACCCCTGACGTCAACTTCATACATAACGTCTTGACATGAACCGTCAAAAAATATTGGTAAGTCCCTTTATAAATACTCTGTAGCTCACACATGGAACTCCCTTCCATTTAAAATAAGTATCCCCCTTAAGTTCCATTTCAAACTACAACTCAAACACTACCTTCTTAAGACCTCATCCTGCCCTTGCCAAGCTCCGACCTGATCTCTTCCTAAATGCTACTAAGTTTTTCTCTCTGCCTTTTCCTTCTTGCTCTTTACAGTATATCTACAATCAGGTTTTTGTATTTATTCCTACTTTGGGATTATCCTGCCGCTATTGTATTTTTTGAAATTTTATATAAATATTCTTTGTTTTTATGTAAATGTTTCTTGTCAATATTACTGTTGTAATATTTAGTCTTTGTATTAATTACTGTTTTTTTGACATGTCTAATTGTAGCTTTTCTCCTCCGGTCTCCACTGAAAATGGGCCTTTGGCTCAGCTGGACCAACTCTGTTAACAAATGACAAATAAAATATCAGTTCAGTGCTGGTTTACAGAATGACATCACATCATTTGGCTTCTACACTATACCTTTTACTTGAAAGTGAACTAGCATCTAGAACTTGCCATCACACACACCTTTTCTAAGATGTTTTATAACATCTGGAAACTATAAAATCATTTCAAAAACTTCCACCCTTCCATGGTAGCAATTAATGCATCCCTAAGGACAATACAGTTGAATTTCTAGTCCTGGTTTTTAGACATTTTGTCTCTGGCTACAATCAGAACTTTAAGATACAATCTTTATGGCCTAAACCAGGTAATTTAATTTCAGACTATTTTTCAAAGTTAGCTGGACTGAGATTAACCTCTTCAACTGTTGAAATTAATATATTGCAACAATATAGTCTGACATGCAGTTGCATTTATTTTCTGTCCAGCAGGACCCACTGTTGGTACATTTTAACACAAGCAGCTGTACAAATCAGTTTGATATACAAATGACATATAATTCTTTACAAAACTCCAGCTAGCTATGCTGGCATATGTTGCACATCTGCTGCCGTATTTTCTCTGGCATAGCTCGCACTACCTCATTTCATCACAGTGCATATAAGACGTTACATGCTAACTAGAATCAATCAGAAAAGGTTGAGAAGACTGAATGGAAAGGTAATATACAAAGGAAGAGTGGAAGGACATCTGTATGGTTCCCAAATATAAAAGAAAGCTGTTTTTCTTTTCTCATTGCCACCTGATTTTACTTGGATATGAAATGTCTACAGGTGCATGCAATTAATCAGACAATTGAACACTGCTCTTTGTACATTTCTCTTAGCACAGTGTAACATTTAAAGGTACATTGGCAAGCAGTCCAGTGCAAAATAAATGAAGTCTGAAGTTATGGTAAGTGAATAGCATGCAAGTAATTACCTTCTCAGCAGCCTTAGTCCATTTCATGTAACCGTGCACAGTTTAGTTTATTAATTTAAAGGTAGCTAGTATTTTTTTTTCCTTTGGGCTAAAAGTTAATGCTTAGTGAAAGTGTGCACATTATTTCCCCACATCTGGGAGGTGAATATAGAAAAGATAGCAATCAGTGTAAGTAGGAACACAGGCTCTACTTATGTGTTTTAGCATGGGTTACCTTAATTGCAGAATAAGTAATGCCTATGGGTCCAGTGTTGATTTGGGACAGCCGCTGCTTTGTCGATAAGTAAACTTCATTTTTTTGAAAGTGTACATGGTTTTGAGTTTTTTGTAAGTTAAAAGGAGATGGAGAGACTCTGAAAAATCTATTTAATTTCTTCTTCAAATGTTTTCACAAGTAAAAAGTACTGAAAAATGTGATGCAGGCTCAAATGGAGATGACAAGCTACATACCAGTTCAGCCTGCCAGACAGTGAGTGTGCGTAAGTTAAAAGCTGAAGATATACATTTAAAACAATTGTCTTGTATGATAGGTGAGAGCAACAGTTTATCATAATGGCTAGTCTGTCCATATTAACATGAAAGGTAAATGACCTTACAGGTATAAACAAACAAGGCGGTATTTTAATATATCAAGAATCCAAGGATGCAAATGGCAATGTTGAAGGACACACCTTTGGATTGAAATGAGCATGTAAATTTGACAAAGAAATGATTATGGAGTGGATATTCAGCTTAATATTGGGGACAAGTGAAAAGGGGAGTAATGATTGCTCAAAGGTGACCAATAATGATAGAAAAAGAGAAAAGATCATGGCCGATTTGTGGCAGCATGGGGTAACTGATGGGAGGAGGCTTAATCTGGAATGTATTTATATTCCACCTAAAATGAAAAGGCTTACATTTTGGGAGAAAGCTTTCAACAGGTAATATTTTTATGGGTGGGGACTAACTTTGTTTCTAATGGTAATGGTGTATTAAAGGGAGAATGGAAAATATAACTAGGGTAGTTTTCTGAAGAAATAGATGAGCATGTCTGGTATGAAATATGTGAATTAATTACTAGGTGTTCAGAATTTACATATTCTCAAAGGTACAATTTCTTGGTAATTAAGTTAAATGCAGACCTGATGCTTTCCTACTTACCTCTTAAATTGATCATTTCCACCACCCCATTTCTTAAATTCATCTAAGTTTTTTTTAGGGAGAATGGGAATTTCTTCAGAAGGGATAAAATGAAAATAGAACTAAAGGGTAGAAATAAAAGAAAAAAATATATGGAAAAGAAGTAATGGGAATTAGAGGGGAAGACGGGTTAAATTACTGCAGACAAAAGGGAATCTCTCAGAACAGGAACAACTGCAGAGTGCTAAAGGGAAAATAAAAGCCTTTGGATAATATGCAAGAGTATAGAAAGGTTGCTGGTAAGTAACTATATTTTGGTAACTCCAGGGTACAAAAACTTTTAGCACAAGAACCTAGACAATGAAAAGTAGAAAGGATCGTCACCAACCATATGGAGCCTACAATAATAAAAATAACCAGAGTCTACAGCTATCTTGGAGATGATTCAGAAATGTCATGAAACTGCGTATTAAACAGATGAAAGTGAAAAACAAGAAAGTATGAATGGAAATATTCACGGAAGACTTGTTTAGGCCAAGGTTAGATGAAGTTGTGGCTCAACAATTAATAGCTATGCTAAGAGATGAAATAAAAAGCAGTCGTGTACAGTTCATCAACAGGCAAGTCTCTCTAAACAGATGGTATTCATTTGAAAATTTAGAAAACTGAAAGAGAAGAGTGATTAAGATCCAGAAGGTTTTCTTTAACAAATTTTTAAAAGGTGGAGCAGTACCAGCACCTTGGAAGAAAGCTGTGCTGACTAGATTTTCTAAAGATGGCAATGACTCTACAGACCTAGCTTCAATTTTAAACCATCATTATAAAGTGTTTGTCTATAACAGTTAAGATAATGGTAAAGATGTTGCCAACATTTATATGGATCAATGTTGTTTTGAGGAGGGGAGGCAAACATTTGACATTAACAGAATAGTGATTATCCATATGGAAGCAGAAACTAAGAATATTTTACTATTATTGGTGGGTCTTGATGTAAAAAAAAAAAAAAAAAAAAAAAAAACATTTAGTAGTCAGTGGGAAGTTTCTGATTAGAGCAATAGAAATATTTGCATTCCCCTGATAGAATAAAAGGGTTAATTAGGATGGTATATGAAGAAGAATAATAGGGTTAATTAGGATGGTATATGAAGAAGAATAATAGGGTTAATTAGGAGGGTATATGAAGAAGAATAATAGGGTTAATTAGGAGGGTATATGAAGGGCCAGAGGCAAAAATTAAGGTGAGATGTTTCCTTTCTGATAAGCTTGTTTGAACAGAGTAACCAGGTAGGTTTCTTCTATTTCCCTTTTGTTTGCTTTGTATTTAGAGCCATTGGCAAAGACAAATGGACTCTCAAGTTCAAGGATATAACTGGTATGGTACTCAAAAGTGGACTTATTTGCAAATGATGTTATTTTGTACTAGATCTAGAAATGAAAAAAAATGTTAGTTTTGTGGTGCATTTTGAGAGTATCAGGTTTTTTTTTCTGGATATACAATTTAACAAAGAAAAGGCTTAATAGAGAAACTACTTGCCCACAAATGAGTTGACTCAGCCATATCCATATTTATAGGGACATGACAAGATGAAGTGTTTAGGTGCGTGGATTAAAGGATTCTGTTATGGCAGCTAAGGATATGTGGGAAGAAACTAAACGAGTTAGTGAAACTGGAAGATCTTAATTATGGATATACTACCCAGAAGACTTGTGGGTGGAAATTAATAGAGAGTTGAAGGGATGTATTTCAGACAGGAGGAGGGTATGGGTTAAGTGGAATAAGATGATGCTCCCCATAGCATAAAGTATTTTAGGTGTATCTGATTTGAAAGGATACTTTAGCTCTACTTATTTAAGGCTGATATAATATAATTATATGTATAATACTAGCATAAGGTGAGAAAGCAGAAGGGGATAATGGTGAAACAAGGTGAAGGTCAAGAAAGGAGGAGAGAGTAGGATTTTGGATGTAGGTCCTTAAGGAGAATAACAGCCATAAAGAAAATTATATCCATAAAGTAGGATTAATCATTCTAAGATCTAACATGGCATAGGTATGAAGAAAGAGGATTTTTACCAATACTGATGACTGCAAGTAAGGGTACAGAAATTAGATGAGGGAGATTGGATTTATTTGAGTAAATCAGAAAAGGAATCAAGGGGATCAAATTATTGGTGGCAAATAACTTGAGAAGGCAAATTAATAGTGGTACGAGGCCAAGTAAAAGTTTGAACTGCAGGTTAGAGATTGCCTCCATACCAGGGGATGGTAACAGAATATAGGCAGAGAGAGAGTGTAAGATGTAGAGAGAGTGCTAATGAAAAGACCAGCTATGACAGAGTTTTTAACTGAGTCTAGACAGAAGCAGCAGTTAAAAAGGGGAAATTTAGTAGAGTATAAAATATTGCATTATAACTATATGAATCAAAGGAAAGGGTATGTAGGGAGAGACTAAACAAGATGGTACTCAAGATTGGGAAGAGAGACTGGAGACATCTGCATGGCTCCCATGTATGCAACATCGTCCAGAAGGTTTATGAACCAAGTATTTCTACAGATATTTTTATATTCCAAGCAGACTTTAGAAAAAAATTTATTCCGGTAGACTGCAAATGCTAGAGGTGAGATGGGAAAGAAAGAGGTAATTGTTCACATGAGTTCTGGTAAAGTAACAAGTTGGTAGATTTAAAAAAATTCCATGCAGAATGTTTTGTCAGAAATGTTGGGGGAGTAAATCATTATAATTAAAGAAATTATTCTTTTAACCTGGGGCATAGGCTCTATCTTGCCTATACATAACAAGGACTTACTAAGTTTAATGCTACTGGCTGTAAAAAAGTAATTACTAGAAAACAGAAATCTGAATCTAAGCCAACTGTAGAACTGTAAAGGAGGTAAAAGAATCAGAGGTGGTCTCTACAACAAAGGATAGCA
This sequence comes from Protopterus annectens, assembly GCF_019279795.1. Taxonomy (NCBI): domain Eukaryota; kingdom Metazoa; phylum Chordata; order Ceratodontiformes; family Protopteridae; genus Protopterus; species Protopterus annectens. The sequence goes on from NC_056746.1 coordinate 1,107,699,795, forward strand.
AATTGCATATAAGTAAATGGAATCTGTGGGAACAATAGAGGCAGAATAGCATTCAGGACAAAGCAGTGAGGTTTAAGAGAAAAAAAGGAATTAAATTCTGTAATGTTCTAGTGGATGATGATTCTTAAAAATGAAACATACTGCATAAAGTCAGTGTGGCTTGTTTTCTTTTATATTAATATGCGTTTCCCATGTCACTGTTTCAATTTTGATTTAATAAAGATGTTTAAATAAAAACAAAAGTCCAGAAAGCTTATGGTTTTTGCTTGGAAGTATGTGCATATGAATTTTTATACACCAAGCACACTTCAGAGCATTTTCCCCCATAGGTAGACAGTAAATGCTGGAGGTATGATGGCAGATAGAGACAGAATTTGGATCATAATTTTTGGAGATGTAACAATCTGGCAGATTTTAAAAAATCTATACAGAGTGCTTTGTCAGAAATGTTGAGGGATCAAATAGTTGTAACTATGGAAATTATTCTTTTGAGCTGGGATATAGAAGCACATTCACCAGACAGAAGGTCTTGCTATGTTTATGCTATTGGCTGTCAAAAGCAATTACTAGAAAATGGTAATCGGAATCTAAACTAGCTATAAATGAAGTACTTAATATTGTAAAGGAGATAAAATAACTCTAGGTATATTTAAAAGAGGGAAGGAACAAGTTGCAAATAAACGTAATTTGTGGCAACAATTCATGTGAAATAATGTTTTAGGAGGAGTGACATTTAAGTGAAAGCAGGAACTGGGCAATTTATGTAGAAATAAAATTGTTAAAATATGTATGCTGCATGAAGATAAAGGAAGTGTTATAGTTTGTTTTATTTTCTGTTGCTGCATATGTACCTACAGTGGATATAAAAATGCCAGGATTTTGTGATATAAAAAATGAGGCCACAATAAATCATTTCAAAACTTTTCCCACCTTTAATGTGACCAATCACCTGTACAATTCAATTAAAAAAACAAACATGTTAGAGGAAAAAATATATAAAAAAAAATACACCCTGGGATTCATGAAGCTCGGCGCAAGGCCGGTGTTAGGCTTGTGCCAACCGTGTGGCAAGAAGATGGTGCAGTAGCGCCAAATGCATATTAATGAAGGCACGCTGCCACCACAGCCATGTGCATAAGATACGAGCGTGAGTGCATAGGACGTGTCGAAGTGCTGCACGGAGGTGTGGAAATGTCAGCTGTTGATGTGCAACCTAAAATGCTTGCATATAACAATTTGCATGCAATAGTAATCACATCTGTCAGTCTTCGTGGATACTGAAACATATGCAAAGCATGCAAGACAGTTCCTGCGAACACAAAATGAAGAAGCAAACAAATGCACGGTAGGGAATAACAGGTCCCCATCCCTCGAACAAATGACATTGAAAACCGTGTGCCCATAGTCCAACGCAGTGTAGATAGTTATACCAAGTGGAAGTGAAACACATCATGTTAGTGCGCCGCCAATAGCTGCGTCCAGCCCGATGGTCAGGGTCACCAGCTGTCCCACATTGTGAGGGAGAGTACACAGCTGGGCAGATGTGTCCATAACAAAACCACGATAAATGTAAATATCTAGCGACCGTATGACAGAATTATATCCAACAACGCATGTAATAGTCACATACAATAGGTATGTCCGTATTTAACACAGCATATGTGACAAGAAATAGAATAAGCAAGAAAATGAAACAGGAGGAGCATATAAACTGCTACAACAATAAGGCAACATGTAGGCTTAAAGGAACAGTATTATCCATAGTGTTGACTGTGGGTATGTGTTGTCCAGTACAATCGGATGTGTGTCCGGAATATATCCCATCCTGGACATAGGAAAAGGTGGCACCCTACCAATTATCAGAGCAGTCGGCCAAAATCTGCACATATGCAGTCCAAGCCATACTTGTCAGGATGTGTCACATTTGAATGGGTATTACCCGGGTGTACCAACCATGTCATGAAAGTTAAGTATGTGCGTGTACCTATGTGCATGATGTATAGCATGTGGAAGGTGAAATGTGCCAGGGTAGTCCACACAACCATACAGGTACCTAACATATGTAGTGTATGCAATGTGTTACCTTGACCGTGTCATGGGCCATCAACCAAAGCAGTGATGGATGGTGTCAGGAATATGTGTGTGTGGGGGGATGGGTAATGGTATAATCCTCAAAGGCAAGACTCTGTCATATGCAGAATAGGTGAACTGGAGGCGTATGAGGGAGCAGTGGGTGAATCAGAAAGAAACACAAAGAACATGTATACACATCTGCAATACAACCTGACAGGCCATACTGTAGAATACAATCCCACAAACATATGAATATTAAAATGTGCGATACAAATGTACAGAAATGTCATCGGCACATATCCACAGATTGGTCCTGATGGAACCGGCCCATTCAAATGCAACATACTTGGATGCATAATGGAATACCCATCATCCCCTCCATAGCACACAACCCGCCCCCATACCTGAACGTCCACCAAATCCAGCCATACTTGGCCTACTAGCTTGGCGCAGCCACATCTACACATAGTGACCACTACTCATATGTAGTAGGCAGTGTCAGGATTGCAAGCTATGTATCCCTTGCATGTAAAACCCCCAACACATTTTCGTAAAGCCAAAAGAATGGTCGGTATTGGCCTTGTTAAATTTTTGGATATCTCTCATGGGATAAGTAACTTGTGTAAACATCATAATGGGTATCAAGACATGATGTCCAGTCCTGTAGACATCTGGACACAAGTTTGAATGTGCAGTAGTGGTGCACGAGACTGTCCAGCCCTAGACGGTCATGTAGAACCTACTACCCAGGATCAAACACCTGCCCCCACATGAATAATCGAGAGAATATATTGTACACATTCGCATAGTGACACTTGGAAATAGGGTGATGAAGGCACTGACGTAAACAGGATACCCCCTGATCCACTGTGTGAGGAGGTGTGTCCTGACCAACAATGATACAATGCCAAATGTCCTGTGATTGTAGGAAATAACTATGTACCATGCTGCATGTAACAGTTGCCTAAAGCAGTCATGTCAGGATAGAAAATATGTAATACGTACAAGAAACAGACTAACAACTAAAGTGCTAAAGGTATAGGCTCTCAGCTAGGAAAATAATGAATGTTCTAAACCTGCCCTGACCATGGGTATGTGTTGGCCTAAACAATCTGGTGTCCCCAGAATATATCCCAACCTGTACATATGACAATGTGTCAACCCTACCAATGGTCAGAGCATTCGCACAATAACTGGCCAGCCTCTTAATCACTCACAAAGCCAGTGACCTTTGGAGGAAAGGTGTTGAATGAGAATGACTAATTACAACAATTAAGAGTAATAGACGCATTTAATTGCAGAAAATAAGTAGTAATACGAATCTGTCAACACGTTCCAAGTTAATAGTACTAATATAGTAGAAGTGTCCGTGATTGTCCCTGATTTGTCATAGCCTTGTCCCTGTAAAAACTAGTCCCTGAGTATCACAGAGATCCGTACACATATGTACACCAACCGTCACATTTGTTGACAGGACTATTGCATACCTGTAGTGAATTTATAACTGATGTCCAGAATAATATTCATCTTATATATAAATGAATGAAATAGTCAAATGTGAAGGGAAACAGGTTTACCACCCGTACGCCTTTGAGGAACACACCCGTCTGGGCAGTTGTGTCCTGCAAAATGAATGTTATGCCACATGGCCTGTGAGTTTGGGAAAGGAGGCCATATATTGTGTGTAGTGGTGTCAGAAATTAATTTGTTGTATCAGAAACAGCTACATGTAATAGGAAACAGTATTAACAATTATAATGCTACAAGAATAACCTTAACGTATGCAAACCGTTGAAGTAGTCAGTTTACTACTGGCTGTGGGTTTGTGTTGCCTTGACACATGTGATAGCTCTACATATAGGATCGCCACCATTCTGAATGGCCAAAGTGGGACCTGCTCTGTAGAAATGTCAGACGTACCAGGGCAAAACATACCTACAGCTATGCATAGTACAGAAATATGCATATCAACACAAATCAAAGCTTAGTCTAGCAGCAGTAAAGTTGCTTATGCTACTACATATAACATATCGACGTCAGGTATACAAGACCTGTAACAAGCAACCACTACAGACACGTAGAATATGAGAATGTCCCCTAATCAGGACAGTTGCAATGGCTAGAGTATTGTCACATGACATATGCCTAATGAGGGACTGTCTCATGCAAAGTGGGAAAGGTGTTACTCCTACAGTCTCCCGTCGTGCAATCTGAAAGGTGGAAAATGTACAGTAGGCCTGCGGTAGCATGACTCGGTGGACAGCTGTGTTAACAAAATTACATTCACATGTCAGCATTGCAGAGTATCGGTTCCCATGTATCAGGCAGATGGGAGCAGATCATATGAGGAACACGCATATAATACGATTACGTCACTGGACAGGCCGCCGAGTCCATACAGTCGAACGCCTGCCGTCGCCAAATGGTTAGACATACCTGATACTGTAGTCATGTAGTCCGATGTCATACACATCACAAGGGATCACACACACCCAGCGTGAGTGACAAATGTAAGCACAAATGTCGGTGAGCGAGTGGCTGTAAGCGTGTTTGTCTACCAGTATGCCAGTAGTGCACTGTCAAAGAAATGTGGAGTCTAAACGGGTATAAGGTGCTGTAACCAGAGGTCAGCAGTGCTTAACACTGTGCAAACCCACGCACAACTGCTCCCACCTGCTGGAATATGCCTTTCCCAGTCCGTATCCAAAGGCGTCGGTCTGTCCGCAAACAAAGAACCGTCCTATTCACGTGCTGGTAGCAGTACCCTGCGCACCTAGCTCATGTGAATTAACAATAGACCATGGCATATGTACAGACAATAGACCACACACACACACACACCATACAGCACAGTCATTCAACAGTATAGCAATGTACTGGCAGATATGTCCGGACCACTGGTATATGCATGCCTGGCCGTCCTGTGTTTCAGTGTGTGAGTATGCCCAGTATGACTGTTACGCATGTTGTCGACCGACATTACCGTCATACCGTCATGTGTGTGAGCATGCCAAGTATGGTCAGCTGTATCGCATGTGTCACATGTCCAGATAGTCAGTACTGTGTTGCCGACCCCTCCGGTGTCATGCTGTGTCTGCAGGGTAGCTAATGGTCATGTGGCATTGACAGTTGCTACATGTCTGCATAGCGTGGGGGGACATCCAAATGCATCCACAGTCCTACACAGCACCATGGGTGATGCACATGACTCTCACATGTGTAAGTTGGATGGGGGGGGCACAGCTGACAGTTGTACACATCTGCCACTACTGTACTGGTATGCCAGGTACTCCATGTCAGTGTGTGGACCTACCTAAATTGCTGGTTGGAGGGATACCAGTGTACGTCAGATCCCAGCTTTAAATGCCAGCATAGTGGTGTTGGACGTCCTAGCTTTCACAACCTACATCAAACTGCCTGGCCTGCTGTCGTCTGTTTGTGCCTTTAGGGGTTGGGGTCATTCATTGGGCATATCCATAGGCCATTGTATATCATTTGCCTGTATTGGTCCACACCTGTCCAGCTGCATGGAATGTGTGTGGGCTGTACAGACACACATGATGTTCAGCCCATAATCTGCAGTGGGTTGGGACACCCTGTGTACTACTGGCTACCATTGTGACCCCCATTTGTGCTACAGATGTCATGGTGCCACTATGGACGTGTACTGTCTGCTGCCCTAACATTCGGCCACCAAAGTCTCTTGTATGCTCACATACATACCATAGCAACGGGTAAATACACATTCTAATACAACTGCCAATTGTTAGTTCGATAGACGTACCCTGGGGGTGTTCTGGACCTGAGGACGGTGTTGGAGGGCTGCCTATGTCGGATGCACACAGTGCACCTCCTATACATGGCTGAGCACAGGTAGTGTCATGTTTGGCATCCATTGTACTGTGTGCAGGTCAGAGAGGGGAAATCCGTGGGTGCCTACCGTGTCAGTGCATATGCCTTGTGTTGCCTCTTTGCCAAGGGAAGGTCATACTGTGCACGGCCTTTCGCCGACTGGGCCCTGCTCAGGTAGTTCCTTCGCCAAGTCACACTGTGCCTGTACAGGCCTTGGCAGTGGTGTTGGGCTGTGTGGCCCTGCCCCATGCTGTTCCTGCTGCAACTGTTACTGCAGGATCAGATTGTGTAGCATAGAAAATACCATAACAAACTGTGTGCATGTAGCTAGTGAATACTGCAGGGCTCCACCGGATGTGTCCGGATACCAGAACCATGACCTGAGCATCCCAAACACATGCTCAATTATATGTCTTGCCTGTGCATCTGCCTCATTATGGTGTGAGTGTTCAGGTGTGTGTGCATTGCTGATGGTGTCATCAGCCACGACACCAGTGGTTACCCAGCATCCCCCACTAGGAGACTGTAGGGGATGTCCATATTGGCAAAGGTGTGGTACAGCTGTGTCAGAAGCCATATATCGGAATCATCATAACTTCCAGGGCAGACAGCACACACATTCAATCTAATGCCCTGGCCATCGCATATGGCCTAGCTGTTGGAGGGTATGCCCCTGCAGTGAATGTAGGCCCTACCCCGCTCACCGGGTGGTGCTTTGATGTATACGTGTGTGCAGGCTATAGCACCCAGTACCCCAGGGTAGTCAGCCATGTGGTTGAAGAGATGCATATTGCTGGTCTACTAATCACGTGTGTTGAGGACATGTACGTGCTCACTAGCATGTGTTGACATGGCGTCTGTGAACTGGTGCAATACTCTGGATGCAGATGCCTGTGAGATCCCCATGATATCCCCAGTTGTGCTGTGTGAGGTACCTGTGGCTAGTATACCTAGGCCAACACATACCGTGGTATCCATTGTGATGGGTTTCCTTCGGCCTGTTTGATGTGTCAGGTGTGGCAGGCACAGGTCAACAAGCCGCTGTAGGAGGTCTCTGTCCACCCCATAGTGCTCCACCATCCCCAGCTCATGTAGCCCCTGGTAAGTCACCCTGGGTCTACAAAGTCTTATGTCACCCCAGTAAGGGTTGTTTGGCAGCATACACATCCTCACTGCCCTCAGCCTCCTGCACATGTTGGTCTATGTTGCCTGCTGCAGCCCTTCTTATTTGGTTGGACTGTGTTGTGAAATGTCCCTGCAGGTATACACCGGTGGTGTTGAGTGCGGAAGAAACCTGTGTGTATGCTGCTTGCTCACATTACCGTACTGTTCAGGTGCGGGCTGGCCATGTCATCTGCTGATTGTGCTGATCATCACCTGTTTGTGCAGACTGTACACCCTGACTACCCCACTACTGCTTTTGTCCCTCCCAATGTCACCAGGCAGGTAGAGACACACCCCTAGCTTAGGCGTGCTAAGGCAGGAGCACTCCCGAGGCACAGTTCTGCAATGTACGTACAGTATGCCTGACCCCCCTACCATGCTGTCAACTATATTCGAGCCCTGCACCCGGCTAACTACACACATACACTCCAGGGATCTGCATCACACCCTGGGGATAAATGGGATACACTGTTGTCAACCTCATCTGCATAGTATAGTCTTCTAATGAATAGTTATATGATCCATACCGAACCTCCAAATTAATAACCACTGCTTAGTGTCACTCAGATCCGTACACAACTGGTAACAGGTGCCTTACTATCACCATATTCGATGTCCCATGGTCTTCCCAGCAACAAAATAACTGGTGTCTACACGACTACAACCCGGGACCCTGCACACAACAGACAATGTGCATTACCACTACACCATGGCAGATATACATACATCTGAGGTTATCACGTACAGATCATCTGGCACAAACATTCAATAGTGCTGATGTCCCCAGACATATATGTTTATATCTATGTCTATCTCACTATATCTACATATATCATATATATTATATGTATACATGTATACATAGATATATATATATATATATATACATACATACATACATACACAAACACACATATACATATACACAGATATGTAGATATTGCATTTATATCACAACAGCGGACCACATGACAGCAAAGCATTAGACAGGAATGAAAAGGAAACTACATGTGCCACCTGCATCATGTAGTGTTGTTACTATCAAGGCATGTGTGTTTTGTTGCGTCACACGGGTCAGACTGTATTAAGGGTAAGAGTAGGGCTGCTGACATTTACTCACCAGACCTATTGGCGAATGTATGTGTTGACAACCCAGTGTCTTGGCAGAATATGCGGGCTGTGGACACTATATAGGTCAGCAACAAAACACACTGAACACATCCCGCAGCTAGCCACCCACAGATACCAACACATAGAGTATAACTGCCAAACACACACACCTGCCATGCCTTGGAATTGAGCACCTACCTGTCTATTCTACCACACTACAGCATTACACAGTAAGAGAACACGCTACCGAGTTTCAGCATCACAGCACTCCCAGAGGCATTCTTCTGGGTGGGTGACATCATCAGCAAAGACAAAGATGCCGATAGGGAGTGTACGGAGAGTGAGCTGTCTAAAAACATTATTCTGTTCCCAGGCAGCTGGAAACACACACACACGCGGCAGGGCTGGGAGTAGAACATAGAACGTACTACCTGATCACACTACAGCATTACGCAGTTACAGAACGCGCTACTGAGTTTACTGGAACACAGCACTCCCAGAGGCATACTTCTAGGTAGGTGACATCATCAGCAAAGGCAAAGACACCGATAGGGAGTGTACGGAGAGTGAGCTGTCTAAAAACATTATTCGGTTTCCAGGCAGGTGGAAACATACACACATGCGGCAGGGCTGGGAGTAAACATAGAACGTACTACCTGACTACTTTATCACACTACAGCATTACGCAGTTACAGAACACGCTACCAAGTTTACTGGAACACAGCACTCCCAGAGGCATACTTCTAGGTAGGTGACATCATCAGCAAAGGCAAAGATGCCGATAGGGAATGTATGGAGAGTGAGCAGTCTAAAAGCATTACTCTGTCCCCAGGCAGCTGGAAACACACAGACACAAACACACACTTGGCAGGGAATGTATGGAGAGTGAGCAGTCTAAAAGCATTACTCTGTCCCCAGGCAGCTAGAAACACACAGATACTTGGCAGGGCTGGGAGTCAAACATACACCTAACTACCTTATCACACTACAGCATTATGCAGTTACAGAACACGCTACCGAGATTACTGGAACACAGCACTCCCAGAGGCATACTTCTAGGTGGATGACGTCATCAGCAAAGGAAAAGACACTGATAAGGAATGTATGGAGAGTGAGCAGTCTAAAAGCATTACTCTGTCCCCAGGCAGCTGGAAACACACAGATACACACACACACACACACTTGGCAGGGTTGGGAGTCGAACATACACCTAGCTACCTTATCACACTACAGCATTACGCAGTTACAGAACACGCTACCGAGATTACTGGAACACAGCACTCCCAGAGGCATACTTCTAGGTGGATGACATCATCAGCAAAGGCAAAGACGCCATTAGGGAATGTATGGAGAGTGAGCAGTCTAAAAGCATTACTCTGTCCCCAGGCAGCTGGAAACACACAGACACACACACTTGGCAGGGCTGGGAGTCGAATATATACCTAACTACCTTATCACACTACAGCATTATGCAGTTACAGAACATGCTACTGAGATTACTGGAGCACAGCACTCCCAGAGGCATACTTCTAGGTGGATGACATCATCAGCAAAGGCAAAGACGCCGATAGGGAATGTATGGAGAGTGAGCCGTCTAAAAGCATATTACTGTCCCAAGGTAGATGGAGACAAACACACGGCAGTGGTGTGAGCGGGACAACTGCCTATCTACGGAGCACTATTACAACACTACATAGATACGAGATGCGCCACAGACAGTACACCTTTCAAGACACTCAACCAGTGTGTTCAATGTATGAATCCATCCTGACATGGGGTATGGACATCTGTTGCCTGGATGACCACTATCGCTATACAGAATTTCAATGGTCATGCCCATACACAGAGGCACATAACCGACACAAGGTGTCACTGGGCATGCTCACACACATAGTAGCACACGTCCGTTTGGAATGTACTGTGTGTCCACCTACACATTGGCATACTGGGCATGCTCACACACTTAGTAGTAGCGAAGGGCTGTCTTGTATGCACACGGATTCTAAACACGGAAGGGCACAGTGTGTCGATAGTGAACATTGTTAGCACGAACGCTGCACTACATATATCTGACACCGGTCGTCAGTGCTAGATGTGTAGCATTCATAATCACAGCTGACAATCCAGGTCCAACAATGGGGAATACGGACATCTCTGCAGTGAGGAACACCTGGCATATGGCACAGTTGTGCACAATAGCACTACCACCGTATACCTCAGATACAGACATGTGGGCCATAAGACCGTGACGCACCGCTCCAGGTGTTAGTGTCCCCACGTACATGAAGGCCACTCACATGTACTGACCAGTATACACTCGAGCCATCACAGATGTCTCAGGTGCAGATCACAGTGGTAAATGCCGCATTCTACTATGTAGCCCTCAGACATCACCATGTCCTTCAGCAACACACATCCATACATTACTACAACACCATGTTACTCATGTACATAGGTCTACAGCAACTGTGCAGACTACACATGTACTGACAGGGTTCCATCATGTGTTATGCAATGCAATGATACCACTGTTCATAACCAGGTCGGCTCTACACATAACAGGGGCCCTGGGTCTTATACAGCTGTAACAGATGACTGTTGCTGTACACCAAAAAACACTCATGTTTGGATATGACATACATGTAATTGCCATGGATATGTACATGGCCCACACACACACAACACATATGTACATAGCATAGCTTTTGCTGTCCTCCATGCAGACAAGTGGCTACAGCAATCACACGCATGCACATGGAAGGTAGGGCCATGGCTGTTGAATGCTAACAGTACATAAGGTAGCAATGTTGACTGAGGTAACATTCCCTCTGTACTAGTTACCCATGACAACCATCATATCATACAACAGTCCATGTTTCATGTATGTCATCACACATATCCACCAATTGCAATGCATACAAACATGGCTACATGACAGGAATGTAGGACCAACACACATGTACATGTAGTGGTGTGCATTCAGCTACCATGCATGTGCAGTAGCTGATGTATGCAGTTCATTTGTGTCTAACTACAACATGCAGTTGCAATGCAGCCCCATCATTGACACCTGTATATGGTGAAATACTGACAGTACGGTAGGATGTACATCAGGTATGGATGGATGTCTGTACATAAAGTGGTGGTCCACCTTTGCAGATGGATGTTTGCTGAAATCAGCTGACAGGTGTGTCACAAGCCATCCTACCATGACATGTACAAACAGTACGCTATGTTACTGTTACTTGAAGGTGAAGACATACAACCTACACAGCGGTCAGGGTGTTACTGACTGTAAAACACTTGACACCTGTAACACTTGTGTCCTCCCATGTGCATATAGCAGCACAATTGCCGAAGGTAGCGTTAGTACACATAATGCAGCCAATACTGCTGCATGTCTGTCAGACGTATCATCATATAGCAGGTGTATGATTCACAGTACTGCCATGTGTGTTTGCTTGTGTGACCATATATGCCACGTATGGTGGGGAATACATCCCAATTGTTACACACCCCTGTACACTGTTGTAGAGATCTGTACATACTGCAGGGTAGAAAGCAAGACATAGGCAGGGGTGATGTGTGTATCACACACATGTCAGCTATCTGTATGTGAATGACATTTGTGGACTCCGCAGTGTGTGTGTGTGTGTGTGTGTGTGTGTGTGTGTGTATATGTATGTATGGCTGTCTGGTGCATGGAGTGAGGGTGTATGCTACCATACAGAACAGACAGAATCCCTAACCCCTCATGGTGATGCAGTCTACTACCCTGTTGATGCCATCGGTCTCAGCCTTACTGGCTACCTGTACATGTTCATTCTCTGTGTCGCGTCATGTGGATGCACAGTACTATGAAGGTGATTACCACATAGGCAGGGGTCATCACCGCAACACTATCGAGTGTGCGTTATAGTGTCATTGACCCCGTGAGTGTGGGCATGTTACTGTGTGTTTCTGTGTATGTCTGTTCGTGTTCTCATCCTGTAATGTGACAGTGTATTACTGCTACACAGTGAGGTCTCATGCTATCAAAAGGCCTCTAACTTTGACATCAGCCAGACCACTGTGTAAACCCCCTGCACCATATCACTGTACCTGTGATGTGACATGGTATGGATGTCACGCCTCTAGCCACTGTAGCCTATTAAACAGCTCACATGCTTCTGGATCAGTAGATGTGTGGACATCTGTGGAATGGTAGCCTTTCTAACAGTGAGGTTGAGGCTACGTATAGCATGCTGGTATTGCCATACATGCCTGTGAGTACTTCACTTTTACACATGGGAAACTGCAAACACTGCTACTTATTGGCACATGCAATTAGACCTTAAGGAGAGTAGCAGGGCATCATTACCAACATGCTGTTACTGTTGTTACCAAGACACATAACATACAACAATGCACTCTAACTGCAAACACTGTAACGTAATGGCACATGCAATTAGACCTTAAGGAAGGAAGCAGGGCATAATTACCAACATGCTGTTACTGTAGTCACAAAGACACATACTGTGAACATATAACAATGCATTCTAAACCTGTACTACATGTTATGTCTGGTGCATGTCAACAGTACACAACAAATGTAATATACACTTATCTCACTATTCTGTACACCCTGTGCATCAGACCATATGAGCATGTCCCTGCACCGATGGTGTGGATGACAGGGATGCGGTGCAGGCATCATCATATGCACAGGGTGATAATGTTTGCCAGGGGCATAGGCTGCACCAGTGGATGACATCATGTGTGTGGGTTAGGGCCGGTGATCTGATTGGACATGTGTGGTTGTTATGCATGTGGGTGTTGCAGTGCCCTACAGATGTTTCTGCTGTGTGCGTGTATATGTGCACACAGTTCTGCCATGTGTCCGGCCTACACAGGGGTATTATTGACAGCTCCAGATTGTACAGTCCAGGATGTACAGCTCACTGTGTCCGGCCATGGCCACGTGACCTGTGCCTGCCAGGGGTTGCACGGGCACTACCAGGCAGAGGTACAGATTGACTACTGTCCGATGACACATGTCCACTGGAACTGTGTCCCCACTGGGAATGTCCAGGGCCACGTCCACGTGGCCTGCTGTGTCCTGGTGTGGATAGCGCAGGACCAGCTGCACTGCTGCTGCTACTGGCACTGTGGGAGCGGGCATGTGAGGTAGCTCATTCACGTTGACCTGCACCAGGTGGTGTAGCTGGCCTATGTCCACATGACCTACACCTCACTCCTACCAGATGTTCCACCACAGACAGCTCACGTTCACGGATTAACATGCCATGGTCAAGGATTCCAACCATGTCACCCAATTGCCTGTCCAGAACGTCAGCAATCTGCTGTTGAGCATTTGCCAATGTCTGGATGTTGTTGTTTAAAGAACAGATGGCAGCCCTCTGAAGCCTCTGCCCTTCTCTGTTCTGCCATTCAGCACGTGCCTGTGCCACCATTACAATCTGAAACATGCGTCTGGTGACACCAGCTGCTGCACTCTGTCCTGCAGGTGCATGTCTGCCAGAGGTCCTCCTATGAGCAGCACTGGCCACATGCCTGTGTGGCACATCTGCAGTCATTACACTGACACCATGGTGTGAAGACACACCTTCTGTAGCCACCACATGTTCCTGTTCCAAGCTAACACACACTGACTGTCCTTCCTCTATGGCCACTGGTGATGGGGTATGTGTTGGCATGAGAACTGTGTGCGGGGAAGAGGGGGACATAGCTGGGATGGCAACCATTGGCACAGATTCAGCCCCTGACAACCCTGCCTGTACCTCATGCATATGTTCATCACTGCTAGAGTCTGTGGGGACACTAACATCAGATGGACCGCAGGAGGGTAATGCACCTACATCACCTGTGAATGCAAAGAAAGACTCTACATTACAATAGACACACAGACAGACAGAGACACAGACACACAGACAGAGACACACAGACACACACATAGACACACAGACACACACACACAGACAGAAACACTGACAGGCAGACACACAGACACAGAGACACACAGACACACAGACAGACACACAGACACAGAGACAGATACACACAGAGACACACACAGAGACAGGCACACACAGAGACAGACACAGACACACAGAGACAGACACAAACACACAGACACACAGACACAGAGATAGACCATGCATGTGATTTGACAGACAGCATGCAGCATGCATGTGATACAGCAGACAGCATGCAGCTCAGACATTAATAGTGGTAGCATACATCCCTGGGATGCACACAACAGCAAGCAGGTGTCATATCAGAAGCCATGCAGTTCACACAATCATGGTAGTAAGCATGCATCCCTGTGATACACCATGTGGACCAGCACAGGTTAACAGTACACATGGCTGATGTGACCTTGACATTAACATGTAGTATGACATGTAATCTGCTGACGTGTGCATTGACATGCATACATGTCTGACACAATGGTGTCCTGACACATCTACAGTGGTGTAATGGGTATCACATTGCAGTGTTGTCTGTATGCCCTACAGATAGAATGCACTTTTAGCAGATGTGCATGAGCATTGAAGGGTAGTATGAGGCATCTACATTGCTATACAGTGTGAAGTACAGACACTGTGCCATTGCATGGCATCATGAGGCATCTATATTGCTATACAGTGTGGAATACACACACAGTGCATAGCCATGACTGCATGCATACACATTACATAACTACTGTGGATTTTGACCCACGTCGCTGAGGTGTATACACACTAAACCATGCTGTGTCATGTGACAGGTCACTGGAAGACCTACGGATGACACCCCTGCACAACTACTAAAATGTCTTAGCTGCCTGGCAACCATGTCCACACATGGCAGACTTGTCAATACACCATGTCCCACATGACATTTATGTACCACACACACAAGGTGCACGGCTGACAGTGATGTCCAACAGCAGCAAGGGAAATGTACAGTATTTGTGGCCTGATGTGGTGTCTATGTCTGAGGAAGCTGTACATGTGACTACTGTCATGCTATGACACAGTCATGATGTTCAACACATCTTATATGGTCGAATTAAGTGACACCTCCACAAGCTGTGCACAGGCTTTTAGGATGTCCAGTGTTCCACATCAACTATATAACCATTCAACAAAGGCTATAGTTGGACCATGTGTGGACAATGTGCAACAGGGTGTATACACATCACATCTACTGTGTGTTGCTACATGTCTCTGGCCATCCTCCATGGCCATGTGTGAACATGTGTTGGCCAAATGTTTGTGATGACCGTCTATCTCACATGTCTGTGTTGTCCCATATGACATACACCCATAGATGTCAGATACGTCACTGTCCACAGGGTTATGCAGACAAAGGGTTGTATGTTTGGTATGTGGGGTATGTATTATGGGATAGTGAGACAATATTGCAGCCAGAACACTACATGTCTGGGACATGTCAGATGGCACATCACAATATGTGCACCCATTGCAGGGGCATATTCCACAATGGTGAATCCTGTGAACTGCCCATATCCCAGCTCACTGTGTGGTACTGTTTGCGTACCACACATGTGTTGTTCCAATGTATAGTACATATTCCTACATTGAACAACACCTCCACCATTGTATGTACAGCTGTCCACACATCTAGCAATGACAGATATTGTGGTTTCATGTTGATGTTTCATTTAGTTTGTATATATTGCACATGGGTAGCCAGTGTGATTGATGACAGATGCGACCTGTATATCATGACTGAACCATACATTATGTGTACATATGTTAACTGGCCACATGGTGAATAGATCTATGCATTAACATGCCTGATACTGATAACTGTCTCACCTGCAATGGACTGATGTCTGTGCAGCATGCCAGAGGTACCTGTATAGGGGTGACACAGCAGTTTGAACATTATCCATGACTGTATGACAGCTACAGGGTGCACTGTGCATGTTAACACATTCGCCTGTACAATAGCATATAGTATGCACATGTGTGCATACACAGGGTAGCATACTATAGTATGCGGCATGTGTGTAAACATACCTTGCATATGATGTTACATTACATATTGTACAGTGACACATGCAACTAAATGGGATATAATAGTTATATGTGCAGTAGTGACTTACCAGGCAACTCCAGGCTCGGTGGTTGGGAGACACCCACCTCCACGATGGCAGCTAGTGTTTGTGGATGCTGTTCTGAGGGTGTCCCCAGGCTGGCCAGTAGCTCCTCAGTAGGTGTGAGTGGGGGCTGGGTTGGGGGCCCACCACCTGTTCTACCTTGTTCCCTGCCGATTGCATTGGCACACTGTTTCGCATGTCGTATCAGGTCCGTGCAGTGTCTGTGCACCTGCTGGTAGGTGTGGTTATGGCCACCCACATCATTAACCCTCCTGCAAAGTTCCTGCCACAGGTCGTCATGCTGCTGGGCATGCTGTGGCACATGGCTGAACAACACCTCATAGTTATCATGGAGGTACGGTATGAGGGCATCATCCTCCAGGCGGCTATACGCTGGCAGGCGTGAATGAGGCATTATCTGGAAGAAATAATGATGGAGACAGGTCACAGTATCACAGAGATGTACAGAGATACAGCTGCACATACATTTGTATTAAATCTAGTACATATGAACAGTTATATTTGCAAATCATCATGACACTGACGTGACTGACATGTTTGTGTCACACACATGTAACACCCGTTGTGCATTGGATATCATCACCATATATGTGTGTCACCTCATTACATTGCTCATACTCCATGTGAATGCTGTCTTGATTTGGACATGTCTGTTTGCCTGTACTGGTGTTCTTACCTATCAGCACATGCCTGGATGTGTCCACAGTAATGTTGTTGACCTTGATGCTGTGTATATGTCACATATCAACACATACACTGCCTTAACAGACATGAGCAGTGACAATGCAGACATGCACATGGAAACCTCTACATGCATGTGTTTTGCCATATACATCTACACGGCACTGTACAGCAGTTCAACATCCTGCCATGTATCGCCTGTGTTGCACATGTGATACACATGGGACAATGGCTAGCTGGACGTTATTCGCAGGGATGGTTATCAACTATAGCATGTACAGGCAAGGTTTTCCAGCTGCATCCGACAGCCATTTTGCCACCGCCAGGTGCATCAGTGCCACATTACTGATCCAGACAGTTAATGATACATCAACCATGCAGTCATCGCACCATGTATGACAGAGATGACATGTGCAGCTTTGATGGACAGGGTTGCATGGTATGGCAGGAGTATGTAACATGTATGGCACAGGGATCTGTCCAGCATGTGGCGATCCTTGTAGTAGGAAGGTGGCTGTCCATGACGTATGTCTTTCAGATCAGGATATGTACGACATCACAGTGTTGCACATGTCTTTATGCAAGGTAGCCAGCATGCTGCATAGTGGAGGTGAGGATTGTGAAGGCTGGTGTCGCCCATCCATGCATGGCCAATACCCCTTAAAGGTGATATGCGATCTGATATTGGTCACCCGAGTATGCCTGTCCAATGATCTCCATGCTCATGGATGGCACCCTGTCATGACATGGGTGCCTCGTATGACTACCTAATAGGCCTGGAGACATCACCAGCACAGGGAGGTGAACTGCACAGCACCATCCCTTACACACAGTGTCCATAATGTTGACCGCTGTCTAGGTGGTAGTTAATGGGTACAGGGTTATTCACCTAGCGGTGACAATGCTATTAGCAGCTGTCAGATTGTGCACATATGTCACGCAACTCACCCACAAAACCCATTCTGTATGTTGTCCACAACACTGAGACAGCTATTGCTCCTTGGTCATGGCCATTCACATCCTTACATACGCAGATGCCTCCCATTTGTTTGTGTAGTATGGGCTACAATGAGGGGGGAGTAAAAAACATTAACCCTGTTTTACTGTACATGCCACTGGTGTGATATGCACATGTCACTCAGACACCTTTTGTAGTGTTGCTTCTGTCAACAGGCCACTGGTAGAACACTCCTGTGACATACGAAGGTACATCTAGTATACTCAGTGTAGCTGGAACACAGTATGGGTGATGATGTCCTATGACCTGTCACAGGTATGCTATGCAGTGTGAAATCATCTGTACTGTCATCTACATCTGTACTGCTAACATCTACGTTGATAAAGGTTCATAGACTTGCAGACCATACTCAGCAGGGTAATAGTGCAGTGCCTCCAATTATGACTGGTGTCTCCACTTGTGGGTTGCAGTGGGTTTATATTATCCAACACCCTATCTGTATTGCATATTCATGCTCAGCACTTGTTCAGAACATGTAAGCACTTGATGAGCTACTAATTACTATAGCACCCATTCCAACTCATTTCCTACAAGTACGCTATTTGTCCTTACATTTCCAGCTTGCTTACAGTACAACAGCTGTTGTACACACGCACCTCACATATCTTGTGAGACATGGTTGAATATACAGGCATGTCCAAGTGTCACTTACCAGTGCTATTGCCTGTCTATATGATGAATATGGCAAACATGAGGCAATAGAGCAATTGTCTCATGTATACAGTCAATGCTTACCTCCCAGCATACAACACTACAGCCTGTGGGAGATGCACATATGTAGCCATGCTGGGGGTAATGCTCACTCCAACCCAGACTGAACCTGACATTTATGTGGGGATGTTATACATTTGCAACACACCCCACTCATCACATAATCTCACTAGATCTCCACCACCACAGGCCACACATAGAATGACTACGACATTTGCAGAACCTCTCCATACTCTCTGTGTAGGCAACAGAGGCAGCCCCCATCACCAAACACAACACCAATTACTTGTATTCCACAGACTCACGTGTGTCCATCAACTACAGCCAATAGGGTGTTATAACATACCCAACACACCAGTCATAGGTGACTCTGTAGGCGGTCACACTGATGTCCCACTCAGCAGGTTACACAAGGTGATAGTCGCTAACATCTGGCTGTCGGGTAACAGGATCCGCAACATAACCTGTGCACCCATGCCACACCTCACCAGGTACAATTTGACTGTCATTCTCCATGTTAGTGTGACTGTCCTGAGATGTAACTTCCTGGACTACATGTACAGGGACATGCAATAGCTCTCCGGTCTTGTAGCCCAGAAGGTATCGCCCAAGCCCTGAGAAGCATTCTGCATTCATCCAGACTGATACCTCTGTACAATGACTGAATGTTTCACTTCAACAGTTGCCTATGCTTCTGCTGTCATTCCACAGGCATCCAGTATCTGTCTGCTTTGAATGACATGGTCAACAAAACACGATGCTTTGGCACAGATGACCTGCACCTGTCGGCCCTGGGATTACAGATAACATGTAAGGCTCTTGCTGCTCCTATACTGCCTGTCTTGGACAGTTTCCAATAACATATTCACCACTACAACAGGAACAGGCAAGCAAAACCTGGGGTAATATTACTCAATGCTTGACATCTTCATCTCTAATGCACTCAGGCGAGGCACTCCTTATAATGGACCACTTCAATATCTCTGCAGTGACTGGGACCTGCCTCTAGGCTCCGGAGAGCACACCTGCACTGACAGGTTATATGCAGACCACACCTTTCAGTCATGTAACCAGGACCAGAACACCCACGGCAGAGATGTGTCCATATTTTACAAGGATGTACACACCTCCAGGCTGGTTACTTAGCACAATGCATCAGAGGTGATCCACGTGCAACTAACTGTGGCCAGAACTGCTATACACATTGTAACTTGCTACAGATTCCACACCATACCTCACGGTTGCCCGCCCTCATTTCTTGGTGTACTGGACAGTAGGGTTCAGACAGGAACTACTGATGTGAGACTGACACTACCCCACACTTAACTGGGATACCTACTCATGTACCGACACATTAGGCCAATGCTTTCTGAGATTCATAACCTCCACTCGGCTGGATCAACCCACACCACCACCAAGGCCAACAATATCCTAGACATGGACATTACCAACATGTGACTGGTGTTCCACACCTGGGGTTATCCCCTCGTTGGTAGTTTCTGAACGTATGCTAATCACCCTTGTTATCCACATCCCGGCACCACACCCTTCACGGAATACACAGTACAAGATTTCTACAAGGCCTACTTCAGACGTCTTCTGACAGTGGTAGTAAACGTCATGGCACCCGTGCAGATGGACAATGTACTTACAAACACTGAAACATACACCAGTGCACTTCATTAGCACTTACACGACTGCATGGATCATGCTATTCCAAACAGAGCCATGATGGTACCCACCAGATAACGGACGCCACTCTGGGGGTCCAGTTCCATGGACATAATGTACAACAAAAGGTGGAGGCTGTTGCAAAGTGGAGTACAATCCCATGGGTGGGGTAGCTCACTGGTCAGCCTCAGTAGGAATCCGGGATCCCTTATCACATCCTCCAAAGCTAGCTACATAAACATTACTGAGACACATTCCAAGGACTACCACAAAGCATTATGGAGGTATGTCAGTACTCGATGGCAATACCCACATCTGCTCTGACATACGACGGTTAGGCAGGAACATTACAGAACTGACTGAAATTGGCAACATCCTGGCAGATAGGTTTAATGCTAACTTTACACCCTCTCACTCCCTTCAGGGCCAAAATCTATACAGGAACAATGCAGAGTCCCTGCGGTCACAACTACGCAGTTCCAACCTGCACTCTCTAAGGCCTGGAACACAGACTCCATGTGACCATCCAACATCCCAGGCTGCGATTTACACAAACCTCAGAATGACATGGCTCCCCACTTGGCCACCAGATTCACTAATAGCCTTGTATCAGACATTGTGCCCCCTGAATAGCACACAGCAACAGTTATCACACTCCACACAGGTGGCGCCACAATGAACCAGAGGGACTATTGCCCTATACGCATGACTGGACTGTTCTGCAAGGCTATGGGGCACATCATCATGGAAGTCATTCACAGAGACATTGGTGGGCTCCAGACCTTTCATGCCACCCAGGTTGGATTTGTTATGGTCAGACCATGGCTCCTACACCTGGTGGACTCCTTTGATACAGTTACCAGGGTAGTTGATGACGGTAAGGGGGTCCACACAGCCTATATTGTCCTCTCATTGGCTTTCAGCACCGTTCTCCATTCTGGTATTGACAACATACACATCTACCTGCACATCGACCCCTACATCTCGAGATGTTATGCAAAGTGGCTCACGGACAGGACCCACACAATGAGGGTAGCATACTGTAGTACCTACTATAATTCAGTTACACTTGGCGTACCACAGTCCTCAGTCATAGGGCCCCTCATGTTCGGTATATGCTTCCCTGAGGTACAGGCTAGCACAGAGGTACTTTCCTTGAATAGGTTTCCAGATGACTGCAAACAAGGAGCCATGATTGATCCACCAGCTGATACAGACACCCTCCATAAGGGTGTCACTGTGACAGATACCTGGTGTCGATAACATGGCCTCAAGCTGCATGACACAAGGTGCATAGACATCCCCTTTGGATTACACCAATCACCCACTGACTATCACATAGGTTGTAGTCCCCTACATACATGTGACATTATATGGGATCTTAGTACACACGTATATAGCACCCACTCCTTTGATAACCATATTGCCAATGTGGCGTGGATATCCTTCTACGTGGCCACCCTTATCTGTAATGGGTTTGTAGCTGGAACAAAGGCACCCATTGTACCTCTATACTCCTGACATATGACACACATTCAAGGGTACAACACCCCTTTTGGGGTGTACCTTACAGAACAGCAACGGCTTTACATACCACAGCATTAACACACCATGAGGATTATTGACCTCTGAAGGATGACGTATGCGGCACAACTACAGACACCACAACTGTACACATTTGCATACTGCATGCCCAGGGGTGACCTCTGCTGAACATACAGGGCCCATGTCCACAACAATATTGATGGATATACTCCACATAAGCAACATAAGCAAAAGCCACTGAGAGCAACATGCTCATGGATATGTACACAAACGCAATGATGAGTGGGACGTGCTTGAGGGATACATTCCTGAACCAGACACTCACCATGCTTTGGAACATGATTCCTATGTACATCAAGCAGGGACACTCAGTAGCACTCTTCATGAGATACCTCGATGGGTGGATGGGAGACACACATGTACGCCAGGGATCACTGCAGTGGCTGTACTGTACACAGGTGCAGGTAACACATGGCTCTGCTGTTTACAGACACAGGACACTACCCTAGGGAGGTGCCACCAGTGAAAACACTGTAGTTGGGCTTACAAATGGACTTGGCCAGACAGCATAGTACCTAACTATGAACCTGTGAAGCTATTACATGTCCTTTGTGTATGGATAATTGAGTAGCTCTTCCATTTCAATTAACAATTAACAATGCTGTTACAGTGTCCCATGACTACAAGCCATATGTATCCTGTTATTGTGTATTGTACATGTCAATAGACATACCTTTTGTTTGCATGATATAACAGTTATGCTGTGTAAAACATCTGACATATCTACCTACAATACTGTACATTACACATATTTTAAACATCATCCCATAATGCAAAGCATACTTGCACAGCAGGACCACCTTAGGCATGTTATTCTCGTTATATGCCCATACACATGCCTACTGAGACAGTATATCAACATATACTATCCCCTGCTATGGCACGTACTTGTTGGACAAACCCTACCACTGACGGCAGGTGGTGTGGAATTGTTGTGTTTAAAGCCCTCATGTAGCATCCCTTGTGGTGGATGAGATGTTTACTTTGTGGCCCACAGCAGGACACACAATTTCTACAAGCGTTACTATGCTCAACTGCTCAACAAGACATCACTACATAATACCTTTTCCCACTTTATGCATTGCGTACACTTTAATTAATACAAAACAGGCTCTACATACACTAACATACTGAGTGTTCTATATACCTTTTTAGCATTCCGAGTCTTCGTAAATATCTCTCTTACACCTTTACTGTTTAAATGGTTCTATGGTATGAGCATACGGTTTGAATGTATGGCAAGGCATCCTTATATACGTAGATACCTGTAACATGTGATATCCTGCCGCCAATTGGTGTTCCTGAGTAAATTATTACATGCACATCAGCTGTGCAGCTACTCCAGTCACCAATTACATGGCAACAGTGGGGTATAATTGAATTCTCCACTTGGGCGTTGCCCTTTTGCCCTACCTTCGGGGAGACGGCCTGTATGTGTTTTGCTGTGAGGAATTGCAACTGCTACACAGATATTTTGAATTCATGTCCCCCGTGGATTGTGTGTGATGGCTAGAGTATGTGGTTCTACATGTGAGTGCACCTGTCATCTCAACCATCTGATAAGGGACTATTGCAAACAAAACCTGTAACATCGCCGTCTGTTCCATTATACAACAGCTATGATTTCACATGGCACCATTACAAATGTGTCTCTCACAAGGTATGTTAACGCTTCTGCAGATGTAATTGAGTGAGTGGATGTTTGTGATGTTATTACAGTCTGTATTGCAATTGTTTCGGGTGTGGGGGAGATGTAGGTGGGTGTACATAGCATATACAGGTTTGTGGGGACTGCATTTCTACATATTCCATATATGTGTGTGGGCTCCTTCCCTAATTGAAGACCTATCATTTAGTAGACTAAAGCTATGGTTGTTGCGGGCTTATACATTGAGCCATTGTTAATTGGTTCCTATATAGCATGCAGGTGAGGTTGATACTTCAATACCTCGGAAATACATCGATATGTAAGGGAATGTTACTAAATGACAGCTGTCTCATGTATTTCTATCACAGATATTTGCACTCATTGCAGTTGTGTTGGTGACTGAACCTCTTTGGCATGGGTTGCCACCTTTTCAAATGGCCATAGTGGGACATTTGCAGGACACACATCGGTGTTTACAGGCCGACACATACCCACGGTCAGTACACAGGCTAGAACGTACTTTTATCCTAAATACATACTTATTCTTGTAGCACTTTAGCTACTTATCATGTTTCATGTAACATTTACGTATTTTAGATACAGGAATAACTATTTAATGCAACTATTACATAATATACGGGACATAATTATATCCTACAATCTCGGACATTTGCCCTTTTTAATATTTGTTGTCAGGACACAACTGCCCAGGGAGGGGCTGTCCCTCTTAAAGTGGGACAGGTGGTAACCGTATGCCTACGGCCAGCTATGACCACACCTACTGTAATGATCTACCTCCGAATTAGCACTAACAGACACACGATGCAAACACACACACATTACAGTCCCATGAAAATGCACACGGCACCCTCAACACACACTTACACAGACTACAGCAATCACAAACACAGTTGAACACAGTACCTACCTGGACCGCAGCACCGGCAGTGATAACTAAATATCCCTTAACATCGTGATAATATTACTCACGGTTCTAGTGTTCTGGTACTGTGGTCTTTCGGTCTTTAAGCCTCGTGATTACACGTGTCGGTATGTGAAACATTTGATAGTTGGCAGTATCCTATTTATTTGTATCTCCATGGTTGTGTACATGTCGTTGACCTATCTATATATTTGCAGATATAGGTGAATCCGTATATATCGACATATATCTCTCTATCACCCTTTCTATCTGGTGAGATATGCCTGTGAGATCCCCATTATATCTCCAGTTGGCCTTTGAAAGGTACCTGTGGCTAGTATTCTCAAGCTTACACATACCTTTGTGTCCACTGGGATGGGTTCCCCTCTGTTGTTTTTGGATCTCAGGCGTGGCCGGCACAGCTCAACTATTTGCTGTAAGATGTCCCTGTCCACCCTGTAAGTCTCTACTATCTCCAGATCATGTAGCCCCTGGTAGGTTACCCTTGGTCTGAACACTCTTCTCTTCCTCCGGGGCCTGCTGTGGTTGTCAGCATCATCCTCCACAACACCTTCAGTCTCTAACACATGGTGATGAATCACAGCTATGGCAGCTCCCAACATGTACATTGTAAAAGTTCCCCGTCTGTTTACACCGATGGTGCAGTGTTTGGGAATACACAGGTGTGTGTGAGGTGCCTTCACACTTTATACTATTGTGCTTTGAACACTGATGATGTCATAGGGTGTGTATGTACAATCGGAGCTACAGGGTATCTTATGTGTTTTACCACAGGTACTGCTATTGTGGTGCCTTTGGTGTTGAATTACATTTAGCTGCCGTGGATTACCTCTTGCCCTTCCCTTAACATTTCTTAACGTTTCCCCTCCCATTTTCTGGCATGCATCCAGCAGCCTGCTTTCTTTTGTACTTTCCAAAACCTGGCTTATCTTGCGAAATGTGCTCTATGGCCGATCTACTGCAGGTTTGCTTTGCTCTGCTATGACAGTTCTCTTTTCTTTGCAATCTGACACCTCCCCTATCCTGTTTTGCAGGTTGCTGCGAGCAGACTTTTTAGCTGCCGTCGATTGCCCACTGTGAGTTAATAGGTTTTAATTGCTCAGTTGTACTCCAATTACCTTACTGCGGCATTTCCTTATTTTCTTCCCCTAACCTTCCTGTTTGAGCTATGGTGTGTGGCGCGTGCGTCTGCTTACTGGGTTTTGGGCACGTTTTCATCCACGTACACATGCGCTTTCAGGCACCATATGTGATCTCAGCTAAACGATGCTATACCTATATCCCCACCCCTATCCTGCATCTTTACTTAGCAACAGGCAGCCCGGATTTGCATTGCTCCAATGTGCTTACAGCTACGGTGGCACACCCCACTGCTGATGTCATGTATACCTCCAAACCACTCCTCGGTGTTGTAGCGCTGCACCGTATGGTGCATCCTTAGTCCGGCGGGACGTTTGCGATTCACTATTACTTGCCTCATTTGCATAGCATTGACTACTAATTCATAGTTACCATGCCGAACACTGTCACAGACCCTTAGCAACCCTTGCAGCTTGGTTGTGGTGTACCATGCATACCATTGAGTATTATGGTGAAATCATGATTTGTATTACATTGCGATTTTATGACATTTGTATATATTTTCCTTGTGTTCCAATTTGCGCACACATGCCCTGCGGTTGTATTTTGCATTACTGTGGCCATGACATTAAATGTTGTTTTTTAGGTGTTGTGCATCTTTTCTTATGCCATTGGCTGTATATTTAGCCATTGGCATATGTTAACTTTGTAATACATGAGTCTGGTCTGCTTTCATAGCTCCGATGTTCTGTTTGGCAAAATGTAAACCGTTTTTTTTTTGGTTTACATTTCTGTGGGCTTGCACTTCCCCTGCACCACTTAATGATCGTTATGTACCTTCATTTGCATGGTGCAGTACTGCGCATGGGGTGATTAGCATACCTGAGCCGAGGGCTGCGCAGATCTGGCGTACGCTGGTAGTGCACGTGGAATTGGATCATACCTGAATCGCTCAGTGGCCATATTTGGCATTATACCGGCTACGCTACGCCTGCGCCTGGCGCAAGCTTCATGAATCCTGGGGACAATAAGGTGGTTGCATAAGTGTGCATACCCTTAAACTAATACTTTGTTGGAGGACCTTTTGCTTTAATTATAGCATTCAGTCTTCTTGGGTACCCATCTGCCATCAATTAAAGAGACTGTGATTAACCCCAAATAAAGTTCAACTGTCCTAATAGGATTTTCCTGATACTTACTCAGTTGCCTGCTACAGTAAAAGCCATGGTTCGCAGAGAGCTTACAAAGCATCAAAGGGATCTCATTGTTGAAAGGTGTCAGTAAGGAGAAAGGAGAAGGGTACAAAAACATTTCCACAGCATTGGATATACCATGGAACACAGTGAAGACAGTCATCAAAAAGTGGAGAAAATATGGGACAACAGTGACGTTGCAAAGAACTGGACGTCCCTCCAAAATTGATATAAAGACAAAACAAAAAATGGTCAGGGAGGCTGCCAGGACACCTACAGCAACACTGAAGGAGCTGCAGGAATTTCTGTCAAATACTGGTTGTCTACTACACGTGACAACAATCTCCCATATTCTTCATATATCTGGCCTATGGGGTAGGGTTGCAAGACGGAAGCCTTTTCTTACATACAAAAACATCCAGGCCCAGCTAAAATTTGCAAAACAATACATTGTCTCCCAAAAACTTGTGGGAAAATGTGTTATGGTCTGATAAGACCAATATTTAACTTTTTGGTCACAATTCCAAAAGGTATGTTTGGCACAAAAACAACAGTTCACATCACCAAAAGAACACCGTCCCCACAGTGAAGCATGGTGGTGGCAGTATCGTGCTATGGGGTTGCTTTTCTTCAGCTGGAACTGGGGCTTTAATCAAGGTGGAGGGAATTATGAACAGTTCCAAGTACTAGTCACTTTTGGCCCAAAGCCTTCAGGCATCTGCTAGAAAGCTGAAGATGAAGAGGAATTTCACCTTTCAACACAACAATGACCCCAAGCATACATCCAAATCAACAAAAGAATGGCTTCACCAGAAGAAAATTAAAGTTTTGGAATGGCCCAGCCAGAGCCCAGACCTAAATCCAATAGAAAATCTGTGGGGTGACCTGAAGAGGGCTGTGCACAAGAGATGCCCTCGCAATCTATCAGATTTGGAGCACTTTTGCAAGGAAGAGTGGGCAAATATTGCCAAGTCAAGATGTGCCATGCTGATAGACTCCTACTCAAGAATGAATGCTGTAATTAAATCAAAAAGTGCTTCAATAAAGTATTAGTTTAAGGGTGTGCAAACTTATGCAACCAGCTTATTGTACGTTTTTTAATTTTTTCCCCTAACAGGTTTGTTTTTCAATTGAATTTGACAGGTTATAGGTCACATTAAAGGTGGGAAAAGTTTTGAAATGATTTATTGTGGTCTCATATTTTTATATCACAAAACCTGGCATTGTAACAGGGGTGTGTG
Organism: Protopterus annectens; assembly: GCF_019279795.1. Lineage (NCBI taxonomy): Eukaryota > Metazoa > Chordata > Ceratodontiformes > Protopteridae > Protopterus > Protopterus annectens. The sequence continues at coordinate 1,107,727,916 of NC_056746.1, forward strand.
CACTTTTTATATCCACTGTATGTCACTTGTAAAAAAAAAAAAAAAAAGTGCAGACAGTGAAGGCATTGTGGTCATGGTAAAAGGATTCATAGAAAACAGTGGATTGCTTGTGACCAGTGATTTTTGTAATGAAATAATGGATGCATTCAACAAGCAATCTACCAGTCTCTTTGTTCGCAATTTAAAGGAAGGGTTAAATTATGACTAGATTTTAGTAGTTGTTCAATACTATTCCAAAAATGTCTTTTGGTTATTGCTATAGAGTCCCTGTTGATCAAGGAATTTTGCAAGTAAAAATGACATTCTTTACTTGGTTGTTTAGTATTATGAATTTAGTATGATCAGATTCAAGTTTTAGAATGATAATATATTACAAATAATCTCTCCAAGTTCATTGCAGATCTGGTCATTTAGTAATCTAGGACTGGTTAATGGACCTGCCTCTCTTGCACAGAGGTACCATGTTGTTTAGACCTCTACATGGAGCTGAATTAACAGCATCCTCGGGTGGTAATCTCAGTAGGGATATCTAATTAAGTATATAGTTAATGGTTGAAGATGGAGGATTTTGATATTTGCACGTGTTTAGAGGAGCAGTACCTAGGTTCTTTAACTGTTTGCTGTGACCCCACCGTGCAAAGGTAGACAAGTCACTACGAGAGTCTGCCTTTGCACCTGGCCTTGTCTGTACTCAGGGTTTGAAACACGGGCACAGTCTAGGCTACTCTCACGCTAAGATATTTTCAATCCTGATTGTAGGACTGATCATGTAGATGAAGCCATAGAACTGAAGCGATGAGTGGCTAGAGACATATATTAATAGCTTCCAGTCACTGATATCACCCCATAATGATGTTTTTGGTGCTCTGATTGGTAAAGAGCCTGTGAGGACCCTCTTTAGGCCACTAATTTATCATTTTTCTGGGAATATGTAAGGAAAGCAAGCTTTACTATGTTTTTATGGGTCTACCTGATAACACCGATACGCCAAAACACCGACAACATAATAACCGACCCGACAAAACCGAAAGAAACCGAAAGTTCAAAAACACGAAACTTCACATGCCCAACAAACCACAATCCTGACAATCAACAAAACAAATACCTTTCCCAAAAAACACACACACAACACAAGCACGCCAAAAACCTTAAAGCCTACACTAAACCTTACATACACAACTATCTATGCACTAACCTTAACCCAAACCCTAACCCTAAGCTCCGTCACTATTGCACACTTACCTTACCCGCACCCTAACCCTAACTCACTTAACCTGCCTCTAAACCTAAAGTCTGTCACTATCGCACACTTACCTGACCCGCACCCTACCCTAACATCCGTCACTATCACACACTTACCTTACCCACACCCTGATCCTAACATCTGTCCCTATCGCACACTTACCTTACTCACACCCTGATCCTAACGTCTGTCCCTATCGCACACTTACCTTAACATGTCGGTGTTCTCAGCGTCGGGATTCTCAACTGTCGGTCTTCTTCATTGTCGATCTTCTAGTGTCAGTGTTCTCATCGTCGGCGTTTAGAACTTTTGGCGGTTTCAGGTAGACCCGTTTTTACATGTATGGTATATATGCTTGAGATAAATAAGCAGTAAATTGTGCATCCTGACTACTCTGAAGATTTTATAACTTGGTAGAGTTATTTCTGACTCATTGACTTTAGATTTTAGCCTGGTGTCACTGACCATTGGAATGTGAATTGAAACAGGGAGAGAACTGTGAATCAGGTAGTTTATATTTCCTGCCATTAAGATGCACTATTTTTAAATAATTAGCAATGAATCAATTCTAATGATTAGGGCTAATAATGATACTTTGCTGGGAAGAACTTGTGTTTTGATGAATGTCATCTAGAAGTAGCAGATGGTTCAGTCACTGGACAAAGTGTACTGAACAGCTTGACTTTAATTTTCAATGTCAGAGTGATTTCCAGCATCATTTACTTGGGCCATTCAGAAGAGTAAACCTATATTGGGTCCAGCTAGTTGGTATTCTATTATATACCCTTATTGTCTGACCTTATACATGACATTTATTTTATTTGTAGTACAAAGTACTTGCAGTAGGCAATGTACTTATCACTGGATTGTTGCAAGGTACTTCAGCATTTTTTTATATCTTGTACTGTTGGTATTTCTCAATCAGTGATCAGCCTTTGCAGGAGCAAAACCTTTCCAGAGAGATGTTTTTCCTTTTTTGTCAGTTAGAATGATCCTCTGTGCATGCACATACCCCGAGTTTGTCTAAGTGTGTGTGTGTGTGTGTGTGTGTGTGTGTGTGTGTGTGTGTGTGTGTGTGTGCATATATATATATTTACATCTCCTTATTGGGTCTGGCTGTATTGCCCTTTGATCTCACCTGTATGTCACTCTATAGCCATTGCAATTGCCATGTGAGGAGTTGGTGAAGATGTCTGCCTTAAGTTACTTAAAAGTCACCTTTTTTTAGGTCAGCAGTGCAATGCCAGCTACTGCAGTGTGCATATCACATTTCTGCTTTAATTAAATTATTTTTTATTTATCTTCCTCTGTGGATTTTTTCTTTTATCTCTTGTAATTTTATTTATTTATTTTAAGCTGGAAGGCAGAATGACTGAATGCAAAGGTCCTTTCCCAGACATGATCTCATAGTACTTCAATCGCCAGCATACAGGTGGTGCAGTTCTGCTTTTTCATTCAGTTGGTCCACCAAGCATGGTCTTTTTTTCAGACTGGTACAATGTCAGTGACTGCAATGAAAACACAAAATATGTCACATATTACTGTACTGGGGAGATGGAGGCTTGTTCTGTCTTCCTTCAGTTAATGGTTTTAATGTTTTTAGCACAAAGCAGCATATACATACATATATATATATATATATATATATATATATATATATATATATATATATATATATAGTAGCACATTGACTTCACATATTACTGTAATATTTGTTTTCAGTTCTCAAAAATATTCCTGCCTTAGTTTGCAAAAACCAAGAATTCACTAACGTAACCAAAACTCATAAAACAAAAAACACAGCTGACGAGTAGGTCGTTCCAAATGTTTACTGGTGAAGTAAAAGATAAAGCAAATAACATACAAGGCTTAAAGCGCTTTTCGTTTGCACTGAAGCAAACTTCTTCAGAAGTCCTTGTAACTGAACTCGACACAATTTAAATTGCAACACTGCTGACATCACAACACATTACCTTTATGGCAATAAACAACTTAAAGTTGTACAACTTAAAACCGCTGATTAAAACAAAACAATATCACCCTAAAATCCACAAAGGTTTAACTTGACCTTGATTTCACAAAGGTGTATCATTCACCTGATTTAAATTTACTTTAAAGTCTTTACTGTAAACATACAATAATATAGAATCAATGAACTTTAAACAATAAATATGCAGCATCTAAAATGCAAAACCAGCAATTAAACGACTTGTTGTATAAATTAAATAACAAGTTAAAAAATTAAATAGATTAAATTCAAATGGGATCTTTGCCACTAACAGGTCTTGTATTTTTCAAAACATTTTTTAAAAACATGGCATTTAGACATAACTTTATGTACTAGTAATGTGCTATCTACCCATATTTTTATTTTTCAAAATACAACTTATGGAGCACATATCATTCAACCCCAGGGGTCTACATGCTTCAAGCCTAATTTGCCATGCCAGTTCCAATTCTTCTAAAAGGATTGGCATCGGGCCACCTCTTATAGATGGAACTATTTGGTCTATGGCCATGTAAGTGAAAGCGTGGCTAGGAAAAGAATGTACATGCTTAGCCAATGCATTATCTAACTTTCCCTTGTTAATTGCATACTGGTGCTCATAGACCCTCTCGCGAAGTTTGCGTTCCGTTTTCCCAATGTAGAAAGCGAAACACTGTTTACATTTTGCAAGATAGACTATGAACTTAGACTGGCAACTGAGCTTGAATCTAACCTTGTATTCCAAATTAGTGACCACAAATGTGCTAGATGTTAGCATGTACTTACAATAATTACATGCCTCACATTTAGACATACCAATTGATCTTATAGTGTGGGGTTTTACTGACTCGAGGACATTTTTCAAGTTCCTACCCCTTCTAAAGCTCATGTAAAGTGTATCTCCAAGTTTGTCCCAAAGTACTGGTGATGTCCTAAATAACTCCCAGTTTTTCTTTAGAATACCTGTTACTATATAACTGTCACTACTAAATGTAGTAATAAACTTCAGACTGGAATCACTGTCAGTGGGTGTCCTGTTATTATTAGTACATGGAGAAACTACTCTTTCAACAAACTCACCCAGTGTGTCAGTACCTGCATCTAACTGAGGTTTGGCCATTAAGATTGGTGAATAGACCCTGTTGTGTCTTTTGACAGTAACCTCATCTGTCAACCTGTCAATCAGGTCCTCTGGGTATCCAAGACTCAAAAACATAAGTTTAATCAGCGGTTTTAAGTTGTACAACTTTAAGTTGTTTATTGCCGTAAAGGTAATGTGTTGTGATGTCAGCAGTGTTGCAATTTAAATTGTGTCGAGTTTAATTACAAGGACTTCTGAAGAAGTTTGCTTCAGTGCAAACGAAAAGCGCTTTAATCCTTGTATGTTATTTGTTTTATCTTTTACTTCACCAGTAAACGTTTGGAACGACCTACTCGTCAGCTGTGTTTTTTGTTTTATGAGTTTTGGTTACGTTAGTGAATCCTTGGTCATGTTGTCTGGAGCGGCTGCAAGTCAGAATTTGTTCCCTATAGCCAGTGAAGCTCTACGTGAGAGCAACAATGATTTGGGTTAGAATGCATTTTCTGAATGATATGAAGTCTGAATATCAAATGTATGCCATTATTTAGTGACTTCAATTCTCAGTGATTTACCAGAAAATCACAAATTTTATAAGGAATAAACCAAAAACATGAGACAAAAATCTGTACAGTTGATGGGTATGATTGTTGCTTATTCAGCCAGAAACGTTTTCTCTGAATTAATCCTTTTCAATGTCACTGAGGATAAGAGCACTCTGTGGGCAGAAGGCAGAGAAACTAACCCTGAACAGGCTTTTAGCCCACAGCATGACACACACACACACACATCTCCTATGCCATCCAGACTTCACACACAAGATACCACAAACAAAATGTGTTCAGTGAATTCAAACCTAAACTAAAAGAACACCTTCAGCAAGAATGTGTGTACAAATGCTTCCAAGATACATAATAATATGCATTCTAAACTTTTCTTTTGTGCCAACCACTAGCATTTATTAATGTTATACATCTACAATATATTTTTTAAATTATGTAAATGTGCAATTCCAAAAATCCCAGCTACATACCTGTATATCACAATGATTGGGGGGTATTTTGCATTACATAAATGTTACCTGATTGTGATCCTTACTCATGACGCATGCATGGGATGTTGAAGGATAGATTCATTTTATAACATGAGGTATTCTCATGCTAACATACTGAAACATTTAATCATTTTAATATAGACCACATAATGAGATGAATAATTCAATTTTTAAGATTATGGGAGTGCAAGCTGTCTCATCCTTGAACTATAACAAAGTCCAGTGGTGACCATATTTATGGTTCTTTTATAATAAATTTTGGGCACCTTTGGTGTAATTCCAGGGCCTGCTGTAAATGTTATCAAATTCTATTTATATCATTTAAACACAAAGTGGTGAGATGCTCCATTAATGCAAAGAAAGATTATATAGACTAGAGGAATTCTGCTGATGTAAGATTGGACCATGAGCTGCTGCAGTTGAGCCTGGGAAACCATGGGTTTCAGTGGATGCATGACAGTGCTGAGATAGTCAAAAAAGAGGTACTTTGAAATGAAGTCAGCAATCATCGGCACAGCGCTGGAGTATGTACATGTGTTTTCTGTGCCATAGCATTTTCCTCTAGAGAGCAGTAAGACTGGTGCATTTAACGTGTGATATAGAAAACAATAGATGGCAAAGTCTGCAGGTCATTTCCATTCTATGCTTCAGTGTAATCTTTCAACTATCTTTTTACTGCATCATTTGTAGTAAATTGCGAAGTATTCTGCTAAGCACAGAATATGTAAAGTATGGTACTATGAACCACTTTGTAGTGCATGAAATACTACACATATTTAGTTAACACAACAAGAACAAAAGGGCAAGAAGGTATGATGCTGAAGGTATCTTGGAAATATAGTTTTATATACTCTAAGAAGTCCTAGTACTTGTTTATGACAAAATGAGTTATCTGGCTTAACAATGATACAAATCTTTCTATGAGAAAGACCTCTACAATCTTCACCTTGACTACAGTATAGTGTATGACTCTTAAGGACATGTAATATAGAAATAATGCTTGAGATACATGTGAAAGATAACAGATTATTTGTGCATCTCCTTTCAACTGCAGGACATAGCTGCACTTGTCAATTCTTTCCATTCCCATAATCTTACACATTGGTGAGTGGTACTCAGCAAAAAAACATTGTGAAGTGGGTCCTTCCCTCCTAATAAGAAGGCCTCCAGGCTGTAGATGCAGTGCCTATGACACCAACAATTGTGGTGGTTACTAAGTGGTCAGACTTGTACTGTGGATGGAGTGATTAGGTCCCGACCTTCCCACTATATAACCATGCAATGACAAGTATTCCATCATGTTCCCATTTCTGAAATGCCTGCATTGACTTGTGCATTGCTTGCACATGCTAGGCCTGCCAGTAATGTTTAGCCAGGTTCTACCAGTGGACATGCATGTTCTGATTAATTCATCTTCTCCCATATCCAACAAGAAATGAGGAGTAGCCATTGGCTACTCAATTATCTTCAATGAGACAACTTTCTGATGCCTTACTTACCAGTATCCTAACTGATAACTGGTTGTGAAGTATGAGGAGACAGTTATTACATCATCACTACAAAGACTGGTTATGACATTGCTTGCACATTCTAGGCCTGCCAGTGGTGTTTAGCTAGGTTCTACCAATGGACATGCATGTTCTGCTTAATTCCTGTTCTCCCATATCCAACAAGAAATGAGAAGTAGCCATTGGCTACTCAATTATCTTCAATACGACAACTTTCTGATACTTTGGTCATCAGTATCATAACTGATAACTGCTTGTGAGGTATGAAGAGAGAGTTATTACATCATCACTACAAAGACTGGCTACCAACTTAGCAAACATAAATCTTATTAGCAAATCTGCTCCTTGGCTATTCTGTTTTCCTATAATCTCTTACCTTTCTGCTAGAAGGGCAAACTTAAATTATTATATTCTATTTTGCTAAGGTTTTTCTAGTGTACTAGATCTGTTACTCATGTCTAACAGCAGAGATGAGGTTAAAATAATTAGTAATGAATTAGATTAAAAGAAGTACAATTCAGTGCAGCAAGCAGTAAATGCCTTTGGGTCGGACAGCTGTTGGATTTTGGTTTACAATGCTAGTGACCTGGCTCCTAAAATGGATTTTGGTCACTGGTGGTTTGGACACACAGGAAAGGACTGAGAATCCAGTTGCAGTTTTTCTTCCAAAGGGATAGGGTGTTAGGCTGGTTGTGATCAGTCCTGAACTGACTTATAAAGTACATCAGAGGAAGATACCATTAGGTGATGTTTAAGGATCCATGGCACCGGTAGGCTCTGGGCTTGACATTTCATATTCTACCCATGATATACAAAGGGAAAACTGATGACACTTTAAGAAGGAGAGACTGCTGACTGTGGCACATGTTCATTTGCAAGTACCTACAAAAAAAAATGCTCTGCTTCCCTTTTGGATTTTCAACACATTGGCAAAAAAGATGGGAGGTGAGCAGAGAGGTGTAAACCCTATCAATGTCCTGTACTATTTAACAGGTTAGTGACACAGAGTAAAAACACATGGGGAAAAGTGTGACTCTTCACTGATATATTAATACTTTAATGGGGCATTGTGCTGAAGGGATAGAGACTTTAGGAAACCATAGAACAGTCCGGAGGGCAGCATTGATAATATAATACTTGTTCACTGGCTCCATAGAAAGTCTTAGTAGCAGTAATGAAGTTATGGCTGCCACTCCTCCATTCCTCACAAGTGCAGTTACTGGTTATGTCTCACCCTAAGGGTGAGAGTGGGTTAGACTGGATGTTACTCTGCTGTTATTGATTATGTCTCACCCTAAGGGTGAGAGTGGGTTTGACTGGATGCTACTCTCTTGTTATAGGTTGTCTCACCCTAAGGGTGAGAGTGGGTTGGACTGGATGTTACTCTGCTGTTATTGATTATGTCTCACCCTAAGGGTGAGAGTGGGTTTGACTAGATGTTATTGTGCAGTTACTGGTTATGTCTCACCCTAAGGGTGAGAGTGGGTTGGACTGGATGTTACTCTGCTGTTATTGATTATGTCCCACCCTAAGTGTGAGAGTGGGTTTGACTGGATGTTACTCTGCTGTTATTGATTATGTCCCACCCTAAGTGTGAGAGTGGGTTTGACTGGATGCTACTCTCTAGTTATAGGTTGTCTCACCCTAAGGGTGAGAGTGGGTTTGACTGGAAGTTATAGTTATTGGTTATGTCTCACCCTAAGGGTGAGAGTGGGTTTGACTGGAAGTTATAGTTATTGGTTATGTCTCACTTAAGGGTGAGAGTGGGTTTGACTCGATGTTATCGTAGTCTTAAGTACGGTTTAAAAAATGTTAACGTGTAGTGAAGGGATAGCTGTGTTGTACATGAACCAGTTTGTGCGGTATTTAATAAAGGACATGCAAACAATGCTGGAACAGTATTCTGAGAGATAAAGTAAGCTAGAATATTGTGGTATGCATCTAAAGCATTTTCATAGGAAAGGTCCTAGAGGGGTTACAGTTATAAAGTACAAGAGCACTCAGACAGATACTTTCATAGATATGTCTGCAGTAAATCTGGCATTACTCATCCATCAGTCATGCTGTGTGCAACGATTGTTTGTAAGTCTGGAAGGATGATTGCCACCCAGTGGTCATTATAACTACTACAACATTTTTAAATATTACTTTTGGCTGCCTTTGAGTATCCTCCAACAGAGTGCTTTTCAAACTATCCGTGGTGAAGGCCTAGTTTATCATGGACCAGTACTAACATAAAACAGCTGTCCTAAACAGGCTATGACATTTAAAAATATGCAATGTAGATCCCATACCACAAGTGAGTTGTCTTGTGTTTCTATACCTTTCCTTAAGCTGAACAGTAAGCCTGGCTAAAACTACACCGAAGTTCTATATATTCTAAGGCACAGTTTAGAGATTTTTTTTCTAAATTTTGATCAAATAATGGCCTTCACAAAAAACTGACTAAGGAAAGAAATTCAGTCTTATTTTCTTTCAAAGAAAAAATAAGTTTTGTCCAAGCTTTAATATTCAAATCTGACATAAATAATATTTCTGAATAAACAAACAGACGAACGGCTTCCAAGGCAAGGCAGGCGTTTAATATAAAACTGTACGAACAAATATAAACTGTAGTATTAAACTATAGTATTAAAATATCCTTTAAGCGCTTTTCGTTTGTGACAGAGACAAACTTCTTCAGAAGGTAAAATAACATTCAGCTACCATTCTTTTAACCCAAAAACAGCGGGAAATTAAACAATAAAGTCATCAATAAATCAATTAATCAGTATAAACAGCACAATTGTTTAAAAATGTATACTCTGCTACAGGCCCCATGAAGGCTCAGTGTCTCTCCAACCTAACACTACTCTTAAGTATTCAACTCCGGTACCACCTTTAACATTCCTATAAGAAAAGTGCAGTCCGGGTCTGAACTGTCTGCAAACAGCTACAGTTAACTTTGAACCTAACACCACTCTTAAGTATTCAACTCCGGTACCACCTTTAACATTCCTATAAGAAAAGTGCAGTCCGGGTCTGAACTGTCTGCAAACAGCTACAGTTTACTTTGAACCTAACACCACTCTTAAGTATTCAACTCCGGTACCACCTTTAACATTCCTATAAGAAAAGTGCAGTCCGGGTCTGAACTGTCTGCAAACAGCTACAGTTAACTTTGAACCTAACACCACTCTTAAGTATTCAACTCCAGTACCACCTTTAACATTCCTATAAGAAAAGTGCAGTCTGGGTCTGAACTGTCTGCAAACAGCTACAGTTAACTTTGAACCTAACACCACTCTTAAGTATTCAACTCGGGTACCACCTTTAACATTCCTATAAGAAAAGTGCAGTCTGGGTCTGAACTGTCTGCAAACAGCTACAGTTAACTTTGAACCTAACACCACTCTTAAGTATTCAACTCCGGTACCACCTTTAACATTCCTATAAGAAAAGTGCAGTCTGGGTCTGAACTGTCTGCAAACAGCTATAGTTAACTTTGAACCTAACACCACTCTTAAGTATTCAACTCCGGTACCACCTTTAACATTCCTATAAAAAAAGTGCAGTCCGGGTCTGAACTGTCTGCAAACAGCTACAGTTAACTTTGAGTATGTGTCTAACTGTTTGAGCCAATCTTCATTTTCCCATGGAGAGCACTGTGCTTTGGCTGTAAGCAGCCCCCCCCACCACCACCAACACACACACACACACACACACACACACACACACACACACACACACACACACACACACACACACACACACACACACATCTTCCACTTTCTCTTATTCCCTTCTGTTAGCAAATAGTATCAATAACTGATCAATACTGTGTGTTTGTTTATTTAAACTATACCACAGTAGCCTACTGATACAAGGTTATCCTGGTTTTCCACCTGAGAAATTAAGACAAGACTTACAGTTTCAGAGCAGTCCTTGGTCAATTGTGATTGTTCTTAACACGTACTTGTCTTGCTTTGGCTTATTAGCAGCAGTACAAAGAACTGCCTGCTCACACCCTTGTTCTCCCCTCCCCTTCCCTGTTTATTACCTTAAGACAATCCCAGAGTTAATAAATATTACCTGTGGCAGGCACCATTTGTAAAACTACAATCCACTCTGCTACAGGCCCCATGAAGGCCCAGTGTCTCTCCAGTAAGTGTTTTACAACTGTAAATGCCTATTTATGTTGAATTGTATTAGACATTTTACAACTGTATATGTTTATGTTGAATTTCAAGCCTGTACTCCAATCTGCTTACTTACACTATCAGACTATTTACCCCACTCATAGGACCAAAAACTGGGACTGGGTTGGTAAGAACTGCCTGCTCACACCCTTGTTCTCCCCTCCCCTTCCCTGTTTATTACCTTAAGACAATCCCAGAGTTAATAAATATTACCTGTGGCAGGCACCATTTGTAAAACTACAATCCACTCTGCTACAGGCCCCATGAAGGCCCAGTGTCTCTCCAGTAAGTGTTTTACAACTGTAAATGCCTATTTATGTTGAATTGTATTAGACATTTTACAACTGTATATGTTTATGTTGAATTTCAAGCCTGTACTCCAATCTGCTTACTTACACTATCAGACTATTTACCCCACTCATAGGACCAAAAACTGGGACTGGGTTGGTAAGAACTGCCTGCTCACACCCTTGTTATCCCCTCCCCTTCCCTGTTTATTACCTTAAGACAATCCCAGAGTTAATAAATATTACCTGTGGCAGGCACCATTTGTAAAACTACAATCCACTCTGCTACAGGCCCCATGAAGGCCCAGTGTCTCTCCAGTAAGTGTTTTACAACTGTAAATGCCTATTTATGTTGAATTGTATTAGACATTTTACAACTGTATATGTTTATGTTGAATTTCAAGCCTGTACTCCAATCTGCTTACTTACACTATCAGACTATTTACCCCACTCATAGGACCAAAAACTGGGACTGGGTTGGCCCCGCTCCGCTTCGCCCTCGCTATGCTCGGGCTCGCTTCGCTCCCCTCCCTGCCCCCTTATCCCACCCGCCCCCACAGTGTCTACATTTATAGCCACTAGGCCACACCCCTACTTCCTCTCCAACCTACACAGCTTCCTCTCCAATTCCCCCCCCACCACTTTACTGTTTAACCACTACTATTCCTCTGAAGCACATTGACCCCACCCATTGATGACATATAACATGTCTATAAATAATTATAAACTCCTTCCTCTTATCTTACCACTCTTAATTCTGCCATACTTTCTTACTAGCTATGAAAATCTCACATTCGTAGGTTTCTCTTATCCAAAATGCCAAACCAAGACCCCCCTACCTCCTCTGACTGCGGAACTTGCCCACTACTACACTACCCCAAAAATTATAAATTCCAACCACTTGCTTCTAAAAAAACCACTCCAATCAACACCAAAATCCAAATATGAACTAAAACTACTATTCAAAGTTATTAGACTACTAGCGTATCTAATAAAAACATAACCAAAGATGGGGACATCCATCCTAATCCAGTCCCAACCTTAACTCAAAATCCTACCAGCCCACCACTCTCCCACCGACTGGTCAACTCCCTCCTAATATGTCACTTAAACATTAGAAGCCTAAACAATAAGATACATAGCCTGCATGCTGTACTAGCCACATACCTCCCCAACATAATGTGTCTATCTGAAACATGGCTCCGGCCATCAACCAAAGACAATGAGATCCTACCTCCTGGTTACAATATACTTAGGGCAGATAGAGTAAAGAAAAGAGGAGGTGGAATAGCAGTCTTATATAATAGCACACTTAACATCATAACTAACCCTATACAACCACCCCAGGTCTCTAACGCTGAAATACTAGCTCTAAAAATTCTACTAAATAATCATAAGGGCATTAACCTAATTGTCACCAATATTCCCCCTGGGAACAATGTAGAAACACTAGAGGTTATTCCACATTGGATAGCCAACAACTACCCTCAAGAAACCATTGTCCTGGGCGATGTTAATATTGACTGGAACCAATGCACAGCACAGTCCAACCTCATCCATGTTAACCTACATGGATTCTCTCAGATAATATCATCTACCACACGTACAGGTAACAATAACCAAAAAGAGAGTATACTAGACTGGATACTCACCAACAGTTATCCCCAGAACTATATGTCTGGAACTCTCCCTAATGATCTTAGTGATCACCTGCTCACATACATCATGAAAGACAAAATGAATTGTACAAGCTTACCTATTTATAGGTCTATCAGATCCAAGAAAAACTTTGACCCAACTAAATTTCAACTTGAACTCAAATCATGTAACTGGACAAAACTAAAGTTCCTTCCCTTGATGAGGCAGTGTCATCATTTAACAATTCATTCCTTACTATACTTGACTCGCATGCCCCTAAACGCTCAATAAGAATTAAAACTCAGCTAGCACCCTGGCTAACAACAGACACCAAAACCAAAATAACAACTAGAGACAAAGCGTGGGATAAATGGCGCACTACCAAACTACCCCTAGATCATATCAAATTCCAACAACTTAGAAATGAGACTAAAAAAGCCATCATACTAGATAAGAAAAATTACTTCTACAATCTGCAACATAAACATCAGAATAACCCTCAAAAGTACTGGGCAGGCATAAATAAACTTCTCCAACCAGGCAAATCCACTACTCCGACCCCAGGAACATTATCTGACAAGAGCCAAGAAGATATAGCCAATTCATTCAATACTTTCTTCACAGAAACCATCCAGTCATTAGCTAACCAACTTTCTCCTCCCCACACTTCTATAAACACTATACCCGACTCACCACTCTCTTTTAACTTCCAGCCAGTGTCCACATCCTTTATCAGATCCCTTTTGAAAAAACTGAAGCCAACCACCCTTTCAGCCGATCTTCTGTCGGCTGAATACCTGCAAATTGCTGCAGATGTCGTAGCCTACCCTATCTCAATCCTAATTAACAGAACCATAACCGAGGCCTCAATCCACTCAATTTGGAAAATATCCTATGTTATTCCACTCCACAAAGGAGGTTCATCCACAGAACTATCCAACTATAGACCTATAGCTATACTTATCACCACTTGCCAAAATTATGGAAAAGTGCATGCACAACCAACTAATGCTCTATCTAACCCAAAATAAACTACTCACAGACTCTCAACATGGATTCAGACCCCATCATAGTACAACCACTGCCCTCCTCTCTTTTACTGAAAACATTAATCTTAACCGGAATAAAAAAATATCCTCCGCTCTCTTCCTGGACCTATCGAAAGCCTTCGATATGGTAAACCATCAGTTACTTCTATATACTTTAAAAACCCTGTATCTAGATACTCCAGCCCTTAACTGGTTTCAAGCTTACCTCACTGGGAGACAACAAGCAGTAATGTGGCAAAACAAGCTCTCCTGCCTACTACCAAATACCATAGGAGTTCCTCAAGGTTCCATATTAGGACCTCTCCTCTTTTCAGTCTTCATAAACGACATCCAAACAGTCATCCCTGAAGCCACCTCCATTCAATATGCAAATGACTCGACTATAATATGTTCCAATGCCTCTCTTGCAAATCTACTAACTACCACCCAACATAGCTTCACCAAAGTCGAAAACTGGCTTGCCAACCATCTCCTGATCTTAAATCCAAACAAAACCAAGTTACTTCTCTTCTACCCAACCAATAGATCTCCGACTGAAAACTTCACTATAAAATCCAATAATGGGACCATCATCTCCCCAGACACCTATACAAAGCTATTAGGAGTAAACATTGACAATAAACTCAGATTTGATATACATATCAACCAAGCCATTAAGTCAGTCAACAAGAAACTTGGGACCCTATATAGAATTAAAGCCTTCCTTACCCGAATGCCAGGGCAGCCACAGCCCGTTCACACCTTCTCTCTACCCTACTATATGCCTCTCCTGTCCTCACTCACCTTAACAAATCTGATCTGGCCAAGCTCTCATCCTGCTATAATCACATTGCCAGGTTCGTTACAGGCCTACCCTACAGAACACACCACTGTACTAACCTGAAAAAGCTTGGATGGATAGAATTCCCACACCTTCTTCACCAGTCCCAACTCATAGAGGCCTTCAAAATCCTTAAACAACCTGAGAATACCCCAGCACTAAAAACTTAATGACTCCCTACTCCAATCTAAGCTGCCTTCGCTCAGCAAACAGACTCCTTGTCCAAACAACTAAATCTCTCAACCTAGGTGGTGACGTGCTATTTGCCAACACCACTGGTAAAATATGGAACTCTCTCCCAAATAACATCATGCTTGCAACTTCTCTAAGTCAATTCAAAAATAGTCTAAAACTCCACTTCAAGTCATACTGGCTATGTCCTTGCTCAAACCCAGACTAGCTCTGTGCCATTAACTAAAACATAAACAACTAGCTAAGATGATAAGTACTTTGTATACTGTGATAAAGAAATATGTATCCTGTCTAACTCTATGTCATTATACTGCCTACCGTCCTTGCTAATATGTTATTAATGTTACATTTGTAGTAATCTCAGAAATAGTAATGGCAGTCTTGTACTTGTATGTAAATAGCCTATGTTTTTGTTAAGTTCTTTCAGCTCATTTACTGTACCTAATTATCAATGTAACTCTGTTGGAGCTTTTCTCCCCAGGCCTCCGCTGAAAAAGGACATGTATCCAGTCAGACCATCCCGGTTAACAAATGTAAAATAAAAAATAATAATAAAATATACTTTGAACTGGCAAATTAACTCAGCGTGGTCACCCACAGACAGATGTCAATTCCTAAATGGTATACATTAATAAAAATAAAAATAAAAATACACTACCTTTGTAGGCTAAGTAGTTTTAAAATGCATGAGATGGAACAAGCTTCATTTAATCCAGGATAGTTAAAGGCATTCAACCTGATTTGCCATAGGAGTTCTAATTCCTCCAGTTTAAATGAAGCTGGTCCACCATGGACATCTTGGACAAAGTCATCCATAACTAAGTATCTAAACTTGTGCAAAGGATTGCTATGAACATGCTTAGCTAAAGCGTTGTCAAGCTTACTGTGAGAAATTGCGTATTGGTGCTCATATATTCTGTCCCTGAGCCTACGCTCAGTCTTACCCACATAAAATGCATAACAATCCATGCACTTAGCCAGGTAAACAATGAACTTACTATTGCAGTTGTATTTAGATTTAAGTCTAAAAGTCGTGCCATGTACAGAAAAGACATTAGTACAATCAATAAATTTACAGTAACTACAGCATCCACATTTAGCCATTCCTTTTGTCTTAGAAAGGGGTCTATCATGCTTCTCGAGATAATTCTTCAAACTTCTACCCTTTCTAAATACCACTTTAGGTTTCTCAATAAACTGAGATGATAAATGCTTACAAATATACAAAGATGCATATCTGGAAATACCTGGGAATGCTGCTTGCCTCTCTACTCAAAAAATAATAGTGCATACTTCTGTGATTATCTAGGTATTAAAGCGAAAGAACAAATGGCCTCAATCTAGTTAAAACCACTCTCACCCTTAGGGTGAGACATAACCAATACCTGCAGAGTAACTTCCAGTCAAACCCACTCTCACCCTTAGCATGAGACATAACCAATAACTACAGAGTAGTACCCAGTCAAACCTACTCTCACCCTTAAGGGGAAACAACCAATTACTGCGCAGTAACATCCAGTCAAACCCACTCTCACTGTTAGGGTGAGACATAACCAGTAATAGCAGAGTAACATCCAGTCAAGCCCACTCTCACCCTAAGGGTGAGACAAAGCCAATAACTGCAGAGTAACATATATGTATGACAGTAAACCTCCAGTAAAACTGTTTTGAGTGTGTACCTTTAACTCCTAGTGGGTGTGGCCTGAGCCTTTAAAAATGAAGTTATCACCTTACAAGTCTAACAAATACTCATTGACACACGTCACATATCAATACAATTGTATTTGCCCTCATGTATGCTTCAAGATAAAATATTCTGATACCTTGTATGTAGCATGGGTTTGGAGTTGGTAATGCAAGTATGAACAAGTAATATTTGACTCTTATAGGAGCAGTAGGAAGTAACTGCAGATGCACCTGGACGCGTCACTCGGATGTAATGAGTTAAAGCTGTTACTGTCATACATATACACATCATATCTCCTCACCAGCACCTCCAAAAGAATCTACAGAAACACAAATCCGGGACCAGTTTTAACTATTGATCTTATAGAAAGTTTTGCATTTGCAGCTATTTTCTGAATGATGAAAGGTATATAACTCACAAATCTCTCATTATTTGGTGACTATAATTCACGAAAACTCCAAATGTTGTGAGGAACACACAAAATATTAGGCAAGATCAGAGGCAGTTGAAAACAATGTCCTTTCCACAAGCATGCATACACATACACACACACACACACACACACTGACTCCAATTATAGCCACTTGTATGACTGTGTGCACCTCAAATATCTATTTGGGAGCAAATAAATGCATAAATAATGGAAAAAGTTATGTATTGTTTCTCCAATGTCAGGACCATACATAGCAGTCCACTGCAAAGCCCCTTTACCCTCAACCTCTTAGTTCAAGAATCTATCTGCACTTAGAAAGTTGCAAGAATTTCAAGCTTTACACTGTACTTACTGAGAGATATGAAGTCTGAAACTGAAATATCTGTCATTATTTAGCAAATGCTGTCCTTAACAATTTGCCAGAAAGGAAAGTTACAGTTTTGAAGTCCTTAGCTCCCCCAGTAAATCTATCATTGATAACTAAAAAAAAACTTGTCTTCTACACCAGTAGTTGCTTCTCCAGCCAGATAGTGCAAGGAACAGAAGGAACAGAAAGCCAATAAGTTGATTGTTTAACTGCACTGACCTTGAAAACATTAATGCATTTAACCATTCATCTCAGCCATTTGGCAGCAGAATCCCAGCTAAAGAACTCAATGTGCCTTTTATATTTTCTCTTTAAGTAAAGAAATGCTGCATTCCATTACTAACTAACATAAAATAGAGAAACAGCCTGAGGGCTGAAACAAACAGTTTGTGGACTTTCACCAGTCCATGGACCACACATTGAGCAGCATTGCTCTAGCAGACCACCTGCTCCAAATATATTCTTTTTACTCCATTTTCTGAATGTCCATTTTCTGAATGGTGTTTTCACCATTTCTGAAGACCATTCAATATACCTTTGCAACATTCTGTGTACCATTCTGTTAGAGAGTAAATCAGGGTTGAATGCTTTTTTTAAATTGAATTTAAAGCAATTATTTGATCCTTTTAACAAGGGGTAAAGCATTATACCATCTAAATTAATCTTGAATAAGGCATCCATTTATTAGTTGCCTTGAAATGCTGCATCTAATATAGAGTTATTAGCAGGAATAGGCATATATCCCCACTTTATTGAGCTTTTTGTAATACTTTTTTTATTTCCTTTATGATCAAAGATGCATGAGTGTCAATGGAAATAAAGCTGGAGTTTATATATAGTTTGTTCCAGATACCTGATAAAAACATTTTACAGAAGTAGCCATCATACTTCCATCATCAAAAACATACAATTTTAAACAGTGCAGGGTTGTTCTGTGAATTTTACAAGCAAATACTGAGTGGTTAGAAATGTATAGGTTCATAGATTAGTACTAAGATAACTGCCCTTGCAAGACATTTTAAGCCTACCCAATTATCCCTTGTGAGACTCAAACCCTGCACCTTGTGTTTGTAAGGCAAACACCTTAACTATTTGGCCACCCTCCCTAAAGTTATATTTTGCAGTAGTGGGATTCGAACCCACGCCCTTGAAGAGACTGGAGCCTTAATCCAGCTCCTTAGACTGCTCGGCCACACTACCTTGTCTGTATACTGCTGGACTCTGGGATTTCTCTCAGGCACTGCACTGTAAGACAGCAGCATACCTCTCAACTGTCCAGATTTTAACCTCATATTTTTGGTCTGTTCATCAAAAAATGTGTTTTTTTGAGAAATCACGTGGATGATCTGAGGATTGACATCACTAAATAATGACATACATTTGAGTTTCATGAAGACTTCAAATCCTTCAGAAAATGTATGTTAAAATCTGTTACTCTATCAACTTTAAATTTATAAGAGCAATATTTAAAATATGTTGCTATTTTTGGGCCTTTATCCCCTCATTTTGTTGGGATTTGTTCAGATTTCTTGCACTAAGAGGTTGAGAGGTATGGGCAGCAGAAATATATTAGGACCAATAAATTCTGTACTTACCAATGGCAGTTATTAAAGTGTGCATGACAGCAGGTAGGTCATAACATGGAACATTCTCACTTGCACTCTGCAATGTAAATTGATTTTTTTAAGCATGCAAATTCTCCTTTGCCTGCAATGCAAATGAATATGTAGTACTATATTATCAGATATGCTTGGTGAGAACATCTATAATTAAAGCAACAGCTATTAACATTTCGACATTTTATTATTCAGTTTAAACCACAATTGATTTGAATTACAACAGTGCCATTCTTTTACCATTTGTAAAATAATAAAAGCGATCATTCTGTTAGTAAAACTGTGACATAGTTTTCATTAGTTGCTTTTGTTGCCTCATCCTTGACTATCATATACAATTCATTCTGAAATGAGTCTCTGACTTTCTTTAAAGAGGTATTATGAATCTCCATTGTGCTTAGGTCCTGTGTCATGCTACCCATCAGGCTTGAGGGGAGATGTGAGATTCAGTAAAGACATGTTAAAAGTACATTTGTTTCTTCTGGCCTTTATTCACGTGCAAAATACCTTTGTCTGCTAACTTTGCAACATTGTTCTGGCTTTTGTGAATTGTTACTCTATGGGTTTTGCAAAAAAAAAAAAAATTCTCAGGCCATGAAATGTTAACTGGAGGATTTAGACAAAATTATCTAACAGCAAGCCTACCAAAGTTTTTTGAAAATATTGAAGAGGGCTTTGCTGATAATAAAACGGGGCTACACCACCTAAAACAGTGATATTTGTAAAATGTTTTCATAAAAGTAAACATACGCCTTTCTTTGGATAACAATTTCCCTTATAATACTGCATTACTTTGTCTGATGACTCTCATGGAAATATAATAAGGCTGCATGTGACTACTGAGCCTTTTCAGTAACGTATGTAGATAATCTGAGCACATGGTAGTAAGTTTTTAATCTGTAAAAGCAAATAAGTATAAGTCCAAAGTTTGTAGGATATTTAACAGGGGCAATGAGATACTATCCTGGAATTATTGAGTTTCAGTATATTTCTAGTATTTGTAGCTGAGCTAGCATATTTACATGGAATAACAAAATAAATAGTTTCTTAGTCAAAACAAGACAGGTTTTACTCTACCTGATAAAGAGGGGTATCATATATAAACGAAACAATGCACAAAACATGAAATTCACCTATAATACTGTAAAGTACTATATTAGGCAATACAAATGGGGAAGGTGTGATCATAATAAAAAAGGGCATGCAGTACATACCCATGTGTACCTGTTCTGGTCTATACCTACATATGTGTGCAGTTCATAAGTATGTACAAAGATAATCCCTGGGATTCAGAAACATTTCTCTTACATGGCTGATCAATGACTAATTATTGAGCTGAAAGGTGTACTATGTAACCTAAAGCTAATTAGCAAAATAATAGGAAGCAGTTTGTGTAATGAAGGAGAGCTAATTAAGAAATCTGATGGCAAAAGTCACACATAACGTGCAAAAAGGAGCATATAACTATGAAGATTACATGAGCTGTGACTATGCTCATTCACACATGCAAGAGTGCACCACTATGAGAACTGCTGGCATCCATAATAAGGGCTTTCCAGCAAAGACCCCACCAATATAAATGTATTAATGGGAAGGACATGTGTATGTAGGGCAGTTAGTAAGGGGGAGAAAAAGCAGAGGACCATATAGGGGTACAAGGGGAAGGAAAGATTGGGATGAGAATTCCGAGGCAAGAGAAGATTTTTTTTTTGTGGGGTAGTTGCCCATTTTTTTAAAAAGGGTGGAGAGGGAAGGAAGAAAAAAGATGAAGGTATGGGTAGGAAAGAGGGTATAGGGATATTAACAGGGGTAGACAAACACAGAACATGGACAAAGACCAACAAAGGAGGTGCTGACACAAAAGGGGGGATAAAAGAGAGAGCGAGAGGGACAGACAGAGGAGAGGACAACTAGTGATGGGGAGGATTGAACTACAAACTGGGGAAAGAAGGAAGTGAAACATAAGGAAGGGGGATAGGATGATGTGGGAGAAGGCGGAGCGATGGCTCCCCTTCTCTCTGCCCCCCAACAGATCATTCTGATATGAGACTGGTTCCCTGATGGGTCCAGCCCCTATTGACACACTGGGTAGGGACAGGCAGTAGTGTGGCTTTGCTAGTCACACAAGGATGCTAATCAGGCAGCCAATGCATGCATTAAGCTGCAAGTTTGCCACTGCTATCACCACGTTCTCTAATTTCAGATGGGTAACATGTTATGATCTACCAGCAGCATGTCCAGTGTAGAGGTAGGACTGGAGGCAGCATTTTACCCAGCATGGGAAGGCAGGGGAGATTGTGTGGCGTGGTGCCTGTGGGTAACACTGCATAAAATAGTAACATGAAAGGAAATAAATAAAACAGCAAATATCAAATAAATATAATAAAAGGATAGCTAGAAAGAGAGAGAGAGATGTACACAACAGGAATTTTTTTTCAAGTCTGTGTAAGACTATCTAGCATAAAAGTACCTGGAGAAGTAAAATAATGTAGGTATGCCATTTCAATATGGAGGATAGTTCGACCTGACAAACTACAGAGTAAGGTTGATTTGAAGGCAGTGGGTCACAAAGGGTGGAAGTACAGGGATTTTATCCATTTCTCTGTGTGAATGTGAGAGTAAAATGTGGGTGGTGTAATGCAAGACAAGAGGGATTATGGAAAATCAAGTGGTCTAAATATAGGCACCAATATACTGAAAGCTCAATAGTGTTACAGTACAGATTCCAGCCATGAGTATGACTGTGTGAGAAAGGAAGCATGCTCAGGGTATGCCATGTAGATGTGGCACTGCCATGGGACTTGGATAGGGCAGTGCATGCATTATGCCAGGCAATCCAATTGGTGTGCCTTGTACGAATAGCCATGCTTCATTAGTGGAGATAGTAATGTAGGAAGCCAGATCCACAGGTGCTCAGCAGAGAGTGGCACATGGCATCTTGGAAGGATAAGCAGTGGCAGGCATAAGATCCCTAGCCTGAAAGTATTGGAATCTCACACAAGTTGGGTGGGTGGGACAGCATAGTGGGCTGCTTGTACAGTACTGGTGTGTTTGGAGGTATGTAGCCCTGCTGAGTGTGGGTGTAATTGGTACCCATAGCATACTATTATGCAAATCTCATATATTTTGCTATGACATCTGTACGCTGTTATGTACTATTGCAGGTACATACTTGCATATTCCTGCATCTAGAAAGATGACTCATACATGTTTGAAAGTGGAATCTATTTTCCATGATGTGCTTAGAAGTTGAAAAACATGGAAGAAAAATGTAAATGTTCAGAAATCACAAGTCCTGTAATTGACCTGGAAGTTATTTTTTTACAATACAGTAAAATTCACCTGTCAAGTGTACTTCCTTTACATCTCAGGTGTATTTCCTGTAGAACTCAGGAGCACTTTCCCTAACCTCCTCTTCCCATTGGTGAAGAATGTGATGTCTCTTAAGGTAACTGTAGTGGTGCCTATACTGCTAACATGAGGGTGTGATGACAGTTTCTTCTGTCACTTTGCTAAGCATCCACCTTGTACTGAGGACCCTCAAAAGAGGTCCCCAGTATTCACTCATGGGGGTGTCTCTCTGAATTAAGTACAGAAATATTCTGGTCTCTCTGAAGTACCACCTAGGAGCCTTGCCATACTTTGTGTCCTCACCCGTGACATTATCACAGATAACAGTCTAGAGGAATAAGGTAGAATATTCATGTTAACACATATTTCTGCCAGCACATAACTGACAACAACAGGCACCACTGCTGAGTGATAGGTCATGATACTGCCATAATATGGTGTGCAAATTCATGACATGGCATGATACTGTTTTACATGAGATTGAAGGTCTGTACAACCTACATATCATTCCATGTTGTTGCTCTTTTTTGCCTCTAGGGTCCACAACAAATGTTTAATACATAGACATGCTTGCTGGGGTGTGACACACATACACAATGCTCTTTGTGAACAATTTATTTATTTATTTATTTATTTAACATTTGTTTACCAGGATAGTCCGACTGGACAGTTAGTGTCCATTTTCAGCTGAGTTCTGGAGAGAAATGCTCCAAATAGTTACAGAATAATGAGTAATACATGGCAATGATAGAAGATCAGGTAGTTTAAAATCATAAGAACAGTTTAGGAAAAGCATGTTGTAGAAAGGTTAACAGTTTAAAACAATACAAGGTCATAGTACAGATATGTGATCACAGCACTTCGTAGAGTAAGCGTAAGTGCAGTATATGTACATTCAGTTTTCATAGTAAGCACATATTTACAATATATACAATGAACATAGGTAGAGCACAGTGTCAGTATTCATCAGAGGCATCAAGTAATAATAGCCTGCAGTAAGGTGAGGCTTCAGGGAGGATCATTGCAGTTACACAAATGGTTGGAGTATAGGTGTGATTTAAGGAGGTTTTTTGAATGTGGGTGTAGAATTTGGTGTTTGGTCAGGTAAATTAAAATCTTGAAATTCCAAATGTTTGAATATTATGAGATCAAGCCCAAAGGCTAGATTCTCATAAGATCAAAAACTCACCGGACACCTGCTTTTGCAGGGGGGAAAGCCCTCCTACACCTGCCGCGTGGGTCGGGGGTGGGTTGTGAATCAACACCAAGTGGGACAGACAGGGTACAGGGGAACACAGCTGTAGTCATCCACATGTATGTTGGAGGCTGTACATGTGATGTTGTGGGGCCATGATACACAAAACACATATTAGGATGCAGAAATCAAATAACACTGCAATGACAGGTCTCGCAGATACATGCTGCACAATGAGGTGTGCTTAAGGCACACGTGTAATCTGTAACAGACAGCCTCATGCAGACAACTGTGTAAGTAGTAAATGCCTTTCTGAGTGGGTCAGGCAGTGCACAATCTATGCCTTCTGTGGAATGTGTGGTGGGGTACCGTTTTGAGGGTACAGTGGATATCACAGGCATACAGCTTATATGTATTTTCTCATATTTACAGAGCAGGTTGGCTATAAAGGACAGAAAGGAAAGAGAAATGTTCTGATACAGAGACTGACATTTTGCAGCAGAACCTCTAGGAACATAGCCAGTAGATCTTTCTTACAAACAAAAGCAGCAAGGTCTTCTGCAAACATGTGTGTCAAGAACTTGTTGCACAGGTAAATGATGTCAGTGGCCAAAACAGAGCCCAAGAGCAAGTATGTCATAGGGCCACCAACATGGTCTGTCATGCCTGTAACAAGGCAACCTGCCTTGCACAGGAGCAGATGGCCAAAGATTGGGATCCACCTACACAGTCATCCCTGATGTAATGGAGGAGTTCTGGGCATCTCTGCCAGAGTGACAGACTGCTCCGTCATACCAGATGGAGGCAGAACCCATGCGACTGGTGTCAGTGTACTCTGTACTCTGTGGATCATGAAATGCAACTGGTACAGAAGATGACATGCTCAGGAAATTTGAACAGCAGGATATGGGGGCACTCTGTAGATGTGGATGTGAATGGTCAGTGTACACACTTCCTCAGGGTGTCCTGAACCTTTCAGAGAAACACACGTGTAGTTCATAGGTTCATAGATGTGTACTAGGCTAATGGTCCTGGAGCCTTTACAACCCTAGCCCATAGGATTACCCTGGCATTGTGTCACCCAACATTATTTCCCAGTGCCTCTGTCGAGTAGAGTCACTGGAGTGATCCCCAGGGTGAATTTTCTATTTCCCATCCACTCATCAAGATTTCTCTTGAAGATGGCCAGTGAGGTGCTCTGTTTGACATGTATGGGAAGTCTATTCCATAGCATGGGCAGTCTCTGGGTTATGAGACTCTCCCTCCAGCATGTTCTGTTGATTGTGGTAATGAGGTTGAGGTCTCTGGAGCATGTGGTGCGGAGGGATTGGAATTTCTTTAGATGTAGTATTTCTAACAGAGCTGGGTCAGACATGGCTTTGTAAGTCAAGCAGAGATCACCTCTAAGTTGGCGATATGAGACAGAGAATAGTTGGAGTTTTTTGAATCTGTCCATATAGGACAACTATTTAAGGCCTAGGATCATCTTTGTGAGGTACTTTTGTGGCCTCCCCAGTTGTTGCAGGTGTCTAGTGAGGTACATGCCAAATGGAGCATTGTACTTGATGATAGGTCTAATGAGGGAAGAGTAGAGGGAGACAATGACCTCTTTCTTCCTGGATGCAAAACCCTTAGTAATGACATGTGCCACATAGAATGGTTTTCTGACCACAGTGGGAATGTGGTGGTCAAAAGAGAGGTTGCTGTCAACCTGTGTTCCCAGATCTCTTATAATGCCTTCTGTGTTCAGTGGATTACCATCGATGTGGTAACTCATGGGAACTGAGTTTTTCCTAAAGGGGGTGATGACACATTTTTTTACATTGAGCTTAAGGCCATGGTTCTGACACCAGTCATTGGTCTCAGTGAGGCCTTTCTGCAGGATGTCAACATCACTTGGGAAGTTAATAATAGCTCCCAGCTTGCAATCATCTGTGAACTTTGTCAGCCAGAGTCCCTTCATGTTGACCTGGACTTGAGAGGAGTAGATACCAAACAGGAGAGGACCTAGGACCAAACTCTGTGAGACTCCACCAGTGACTGGTCAGCAGTCTGACTTGGAGTCAGCTACTTTCACACTATGGGCTCTGTCTGTGAGCCAGTTTGCAACCCAGCTAGTGATATAGGAATTGATGCCTAGCTCAGTGAGTTTTTCTATGATTCCTGAGTGGCGAATGGTATCAAAGGTCTTGGCCAGATCAAGGAAGGCTGTATGAACCACCTTGCCTTCATCCACAGCTCTGGTGACTGACTCAAAGAAGTTGACCAGGTTGAGCGGCATGATCTACCCTTCACAAAACCAAACTGTGTGGGATCCAGAGTTTGGAGATTCCTTATATCCTTGTTTATTAGGTCCATGATGATGATGATGATGCAATAGTTCCCAGAGTCTATAGTCACTCCTCCTTTGTGGAGAGGGATGACTGTAGCAGTGTGCCATTTGGTAGGGACAAAGCCTGAGGTGAGGCTGTTATCGAACAGGGCACACAGGTGTCATATCAGTTCACTCTGTAGTCCATGTAGAACACAGCCAGGGATATTGTCAGGTCTCATAGAAGCTGTATTCTTGGCCTTGGACAGTGCTGTTTTAACCTGTGCAGCAGTAATACAGGGTGCCTGGCAATCTACTGGTATTATAATTGGTCCTTTGTGGGGGAGAGGGGTAAAGTTGGCACTAAATCTGTCGGCCAGTATATTGGCAATATCTGTTAGCTCGGTATAGGAGGTACCATTGTGCAGTAGCTCAGAGAAAATCTGGGTATTGCCGTGGAGATTCCTTACATAACTATAGAAGGCCTTGTGGTCGTCTTTACTATCTGCTACAATTCTGTTTTCATAGCTAGCTTTAGAGGATTTGATGAGGGATCTCAACATTTTGCTGAGGCTGATAAGGGAGTTTTTCCAGTCTTGGGACTTCACCTTATTCCACATCAGTTTCTTCCTTCTATTGTAGAGTTTTTTTTATGGCAGGGAACCACCAGACTGGCTTCATTTTTTTGGAGGAGAGCTTCTTGATTTTATTGGGTATGGCGAGATCCATGCATTTGTGTACGTGTTCATACAGTGCATTGGTGTATGATTCAACGGTCATGCAGCTATTCTCCATTTGCATGGGTGCTGTGAAGTTTGTCACCTCTGTTTTGAGGAGCCCAAAGTTAGCTTTGGAGAAGTTTTTCATGGTGGTTACCTTTGCATGGGTGGGTGAGACAGATGTGGATTTCCAAGGTGATTAGTTTATGGTCGGATCTAACCAGGGAGGAGTTGACTGTTGGTGTAGAGCAATGGTTGCCCATTTTAGGAATTACCAGGTCAAGGATGTTGCTACCTCTAGTGGGGGTAAGAATGAGCTGGTCCAGGGCACTGGAAGTAATGAATTCCAGGTAACTTCTTCAGGAGCTGTGTCCACATACGTATCCTCAAACCAAGCACCACCACCACCAACTGCCTATGTTCATCCCATGAGAGACACTAGACCTTCCCTGCACAGTATTCCTTGCTCACCACACTCTTAGGGCACAACACACACCCACAACATTAGCTTCCTCCACAGAGTGCCCATTGCCTACCTGTGTCACCATGGCTGTTCCAACTTTTGAATATGATGACAACTGTGTTCTGCCTTCAATACTCTGTTACCAGGATAACCTGTGTCTTGTGCATAACACAGCTAGTCCATGCACAGTATAGCATAGTCTAGCTGTGGTGTTGCATGCACAATTGTTACTCTGTTTTATGCTTAATCTGGCCCATGGTTGTGAACTGCACACTGCCTCTTAGCCAGTGCCATGGCATCCAGCACCCATCTCCACCTTGCATAGTCATCGTCTGCAGCTGGGTTCTCCACATACATCTAACCAGGTACCTCCTGCACTGCTGACTTCAGCAAATCCTCTTCTCTGATGTCAATGCCTTGCTATATTTGTTTGTGTACAAACATGCTGCATAACCTTGCACACACAGCAAATATCTTGCTTCATGTTTCTGGAGCATACTGTAGAGTTCCACCAGAGGCATCTAAACAGTAGAAATGTTCAGCAGTGCTGCAGTATTATAGTCTTGTTTTAAGCTGATAAACTGATTTGAGCAGAATTTCCAAAAAGCTCATTAAACTTATAGGGTCAGACTTTACAAGTATCTCACTTTACCAAATCATACACTGTTGTGGCATTACAGTCTAGACAGATTTTTTTTTAACTATTAGAGCATCTAGTTTGCTCATAGCTTAACGTTGATCATCGAGTTCCTTGTCTTATTGACTTGTTCAATATTTAATTTTTCCTCACTCCTCCATACTAGATCAGTGGCCACAGATAATGCACTTGCCAGTGGCCAGTCTGGTTAAGGTGGATATTTTGGGGCATTGTAGTAATTGTCTCATGTGTACTGACAACCCACTTATTCTTAATAAAACAAAAACAGTATGCAAGAGGTGTAAATACACTTTAACACTGGTGGCAAAACTCTCTCATACAACCAAAACTAATCCTATAGAGGTTGTCAGTGACACTTGCACCACACCTACTCCACAGGGCAAAGACCCTACACATAAAACTACTTATGCTGAGGCACGTACAGGTAACCTTCTTAAAATGCTAAGACAATCTGCACAGTACAATCAAAGAAAGGGTCCTCAGCCATCATATAAACATGTAAACACTCCTTTAAAACAAGGCCCACAGCTACACATAGTAACACTATATCCATTGCCTCCACTGCTAAGCCCTTAAGGCAAACCAACACACAGCCAAATTTCCTGGTCATTGGTGATTCTAGATTGAGGCACACCAATGTCCCCCTCAACAGAGTGAGTAATAAGACATTCACGGTTAGCTGCCTTTTCGGAGCTAGGATCTATCAAGTCACACAGGCACTCAGGTCATTGAACTACAGTTACCAGTATGACTCTGTCATAGTCTGGATGTACCTCCCTTGACTATATGAAGTGAGACATGATAGCGCTCACTGATTATATGTCTCAGGCAGGTATGAGCATAGCACTGAACAGCATACGACCTTCTCCGAGGATGATGCTATGTTACCAACAGAAAATTACTGATTTTAACAAATGGTTTATCTTCTGGTGTCAATCCGGGGGGGGAGGGTAGGGGGTACAACATTTGATGGTCTAGAAGGACATAGCTGACAGACCACGCTGCTTTTCCAGGGATGATCTGCACTTATCCCCTCTAGGCTTTTGGATGTTGGCAAAGACCTTTTCCACCCCCGTAGTCCCTTTTTCAGACAATGGCAAATTGATAAACTTACCGACTTAACTGAACCTATGAAGGAATATCTGAAGGTGGTGCTACTCAATGCTAGAAGTCTTAACAAGAAGCTCTTCTCCCTGCAAGCCTTCCACTCATTTCTGTGTAGTAATGGAGACATGGCTTAAAGTCGCTGAGAGTACCCCAGCAGTGCAAGGTTATAATTCCTTTCACACCTTTAGACCAGCTACTGCACAGGAGGGAACTAAAGGTAGAGGAGTGTCAGTCTATATTAAAACAATCTCACATCCAGACTTGTTACAGTGTATAACCCACTGGAATTCATACCTGTGCAACTCACCATAAACAAGGTGTTGTACCATATCCTTGCAACCTATACGTCCCCCTTCATGTCCCAGGAAACCCATAAAACCTATCTCAATATACTACAGTCCCTCACTGTTTAACCCAATGCAATATTCATGGAGGATATCAACTATCCCTCTATAGATTGGGAATCCTGCACCACTTCCAATGCACAAGACCAGAGATTCCTAAACGTTAATTCCAACATTCTGGAACAGTTGGCCCATTCTCCTACCAGGCATACAGGCATCCTTGACCATGTACTCATGAAAATGGGGGGGGGGGGTGATGTTCCTAACCCAATGTAGTATTATCGCTCGTTAGATCTGACCATAAGGCAGTATTACTTGAAATAAAAATTAAATCTGGGGATCCAGCAAAACCAAAAACTTTTAAGAACTATTCCAAGGCTAACCTCTCTCTACTAAGCAACACCTTGGCTAAATTCCAAGCACCCCCAAAACCCAGTAAACACCATACCATACATTGAGCTTTTTACAAAATATCTATACAGCCATACTGATAGCTGTATAGTGCGAGCTGTGCCAATTCATACTAAGAATAAGACAAACTCAAAAGACAAACCACCCTGGTAGAATCACAATATCAATTGGTTATGCAACAAAAGAAACAAATCTTCACCAATCCTAGGAGGAACAATGCCATACATACTAAAATCCCCCTAACCAAATCTAAACAAGCAGTTAAGAGGGTAAATTAATACTTCAAAGGCTAAATTTGAAGAAAGAATAGCTTCTTAGGCAAAGGACCACCACAAAGCTTTCTACAGCTATGTTCGTAACCTTAGAGGAAATACAGAGCAATGAGTAGAACTTATTGTAAATGGCATTATCCACACTGAACTGGAGGCCATTGCCAACCCTTTGGCTGACAGGTTCATCTCAAATTTCTCCCCCAGCTTGCCCCGATATTCCAAAGGAAATGCCACATAATGCATTACCCCTAACCATTACTAGGGAACAGGTCATCAATGCACTTTCCAATGCCAAAAACATTGCATCATTAGGCCCTGACAACATCCCACGATGTTTAATAAATAGAATAAGCAAGTAAAACAAATTGCACGCTAAGGTACAAATGCCTCGTTGCCAAAAATAATGAAGGACAAAATGAGAGGGCATCCATTAAGCCCCCACTCAAAGCCAGTAGAATCAGTAAGCATTAAATCTAGATCTAGTCTTTAGAGTTATTGTGATATTGTAGTTTGTTTCATAGTTATAAGAGTTTTTATATTATTTCATACTTTTTATGCCAGATATGCCTTTAAATATCACCATATACTGCAGCGTCATATGTTTTTAATTGAATGGATGGTTAAGTGTGATTGGCTAGGTTCTTTTTGAAAGTATTATAAATGCATTAGATTTTTGATTTTTTGGTTGAAGGTCTGATGAAGCTATTTTAGCGAAAGCACTTACCTCCTATTTTGTTTTTACAATAAATACGTCTTTATGACAAAAGAAGAAGGAGTTGTGCCTGGTTTCCTCATTGCTATTGCATTTTGTGGATTAATAAATAGCATGAAACACGACTCTGTGGTCCACTTGAATCACTTTTTAATTGGAACCTTCAGTTAGGTTTTGTGCCCAAGGAATGGAAGATGTCATTCCCCTGCACAAAGGAGGTTCAACTCCTAATCTGGGTAACTACAGGACATAAATCTTACCAACCTCATATTTAAGGCCATGGAAAGAATCATCATGGATATGATAAATGAGGATATAGGTAACCTGAAAAGACTAGACCCATGACAGTTCAGCTTTGTTAAAGGAATGTCATGCCTATTAAATCTGATGGACTTTTTTGAGAGGGTCACCCAAGCATTGGATGAAGGTAAGACTGTGCACACAGCTTACCTAGGTCTGGCCAAGGCTTCTGAAACAATACCCCAGTCAGGCATTATAGACAGGGTTGGGGATAATAGCACTTTCTCAATACACAATATAAGATGCACATCTGCTTTGTAATAATAGGTTTGTGCCCCTCCCCCTTTTATGGGAACATTAAATGTATTGCCCCCCCCCCCACATTCTTAGTGTGCTATGTTTGTATATAACAAATTATTTTGCATGATAATGCAGAAAATGCACAGTAAAGTAAGCACCCAAAGAAAACAAATTTAAGTATAAACCTGTTTATCATGCACTGGGTAGCCAACTGGCTGACTGATAGGAAACAGGAGGTCAAAATAGGTGAGGTCACCTCAGCCAAAAGGCCAGTCACTAGTGGAGTCCCCAGGGCACAGTACTGGGCCTGCTCCTTTTTGACATCTAGTTCTCTGAAATGGAAGCAAATGTTGAAGGTTTATGACTGACTAAGTTTGCAGATGATTGCAACCTGGGGGGTTATCATCAACTCCCCTGCAGATGCTAACATTCTTCAAGATCTATCTTTGACTAACAAATGGTGCCAAAGCCATCGTCTTAAACTCAATGCTAACAAATACATAATTGCACAGTTTGGGAAGTCAACCATCCCAGCTAATCACCATATTAATAATACACCCCTAAGAGTTGACCCAGTGGTCAGGGACCTGGGTACGCACATAGACAGTAGCCTTACCTTTGACAACCATGTGGCCACATCTAGGTCCAAAGATGTCATTATCCCACTGTACTCCACCCTTATCAGACCAGTCACAGAGTACAATGCTCCCTTTGGTACGTACCTGACCAGGCATATGCAGCAACTAGAGTGACCTCAGAGGTTCCTTATAAAAAGAATAAAAGGCATATTAAACCTGCCTTATGCAGAGTGCCTTAAAGCCCTTTCCCTCTACTCAGTCTCCTATAGATTGCTGAGGTGTGATCTATGCCTGGCTTACAAAGCATCCATTAACCCCACACTTATGATTCTCCTGCATATTCATAAGTCAAAGAGTACCATAAATACAAGGTCTAGGGACCTGAATTTTGCTTGTGACGTAAACAGAACATGCTGGAGAGACAGATGTGTCTCAGATACTGCCCCTCTATTTGAACAGGCTTTCCATTCATGTGAAGCTGGGTTTAGCTATTACCCAGTTTAAGTACAACCTAGACCAGTGGATGGGGAATAGGAAATTTCCACTGGGCGTGGCACCTCTGTCACTTATGGACAGAGCTAGTTTATAATGTTTGGCTCTCAATGTCCTGTTTGGATACAGGACATATTATTCTTCCAGGAAAATTTGACTAGGCTTGAAAAGGCCCCTGGTCATTAGCCTAGTAGCAGTCCATGAATCTATGACTCTATGGAAAGATGATAAAATTATAAAGAAATATTTCGTTTGTATTCAAATTAAGGCTTAGTGAATGGGAAATTAACTAAAACAATCATTATTACATTGACTTATAAATTATATGAATTTTGTGCCTTCTGTGCCAAGAATATAAAATTATTTCTTTTAAACAGAGCCAACAAATTTAAAATATTCCACATCAGTCCCATCTAAAAACTGTATACCATTAACAGCACTTTTCCAAGACACAATATAAGATGCATATTTGCTTTGTAATGTGATAGTTTGTTCCCCTCTCCCCCTTTTATGGGAACATTAAATGTATTGCCCCCCTCACTCTGTATAGTGTGTTACATTTGTAACAAATTATTCTGCATGATAATGCAGAAAATACAAACTAGAGTAAGCACTCAAAGAAAACAAATTCTGTACATTACTATATACAGTACTTTTGTTTTGCTATTAGAAGTCCAGCAACTTAGTACAATAAAACTATTGATAAACCTGCATGAATTTTTTCTACAGAACTGCATGTATTTCCAAAAATGTAAATGTTATTTAGCTGTGCTGTTCATATCTGTGCATTTTCTTGTATGTCTAACTTTTGTAAAGGCTATACTTTTTATTAGTTAGTTCATATGTGGTGTCTGTTGTCTATATATTATTTATTAAGCCTCCTGACATAACAGTATTCTTTCAGATTTAAAATTTGGGGTTTCTGACTGAACAATTCCTCTAGAATTTTAAATCACTTCATGTATCAATGAATGGGCCCCTTTAGGACTAAAAAATGTTCATTACAGTGCTGTTCTTTGATTCTCAGCTGAGTAGCTGGAAAAGGAAATTGGTGCTGCTGCTTGTACAGGAGTATACAAGGCATTAAGCAACATTATGACAGCTCATATTTGATTCCTTGCTACTGCTCTATGCCCTCTTCCCAGCATCGTCATGTAAACTCATGAGTGCTCCAATCCATCAGTGGTTCACGTTGCCATTATTAATGGTCAGACTCCGCTATCCAGCTGAGAAATGTGCAGGTAGTGGCAAAGTCAATATATATCCACTTTTGTATATCATGTATCCCAGTTTGGTATCTATAGAAGCCTGTCTCTCCTGTTCTTGTTATCTGTCTCTCTTATGTGAAAACACACACACACACACACACACACACACACACACACACACACACACACGCACACACACGCACACACACGCACACACGCACACACACGCACACACACGCACACACGCGCACACACACACACACACACACACACACACACACACACACACACACACACACACACACACACACACACACACACGCACACTGAAGTGGTGGGGGAGTCCAAGGAGAGGTGTGATGTGTACATGAAATGAGGATGTACGATATAAGAACAGCTTGTAAATAATAAGAAGAAAGATTCTTCCCTGGAATAAAAAAAAAAAAAAAAAAAAAAAGAACAGAGAGGAGATCTTATACTGTGTCACCAGGATGAACACCTCTTCTGGTCAGTCTAAGTTGCAGAAGGAAAGAGAGCATATTTTTTCCATTCAGACATTCTCATTCAACACACATTTTTGAGAACTGGTGTGCAAATGTGCCTTGTTTATTATGATGAAGAAAGAAGTTGAAAAAAAAGAAAACATAGTATTAAAAGAAAAAAATAAATGAGGTATATTGAGAGGCTGTGGCCGAGTCTGAAAAATGTGATGTTGAAGGAATAGGAGTTAAGTCCCAGTACTAAGGACATTGCTTTTTCTTACATTTAGACACCTATTAGGTTTACTGGATGGACAATCTAAACAACCTGAAGTTTATGAAGGAGCTGATTCTGATTTTCCTCATAGCCACAATGATATATTGGTGATAAAGCAAAATGCTTATGATGCATGTGGCAGGGCATTGCAGATATTTTTTGCAATTGTTATGCAATAATTAGCTGTTAATAAGTTTGGAAACTAAGGCAAGGATGAATAATTTAAGGCTGAATGGAGTAACTGAGGGAGAGGAGGGTCTAGGTTGTTTAGATTTTGTCTAAACAATGGTAATGCTTCAGAGTGGGTTCACTAAGAAGTCACTGGGTTTTGAAAGGGCATGCTAATTATCTTTTCCATCGGAAGCCTGGAAATACGGTAAACCTTGAATAATTTAAGTGCAATTAATTTTATTATTGCTTATTTTATTAGCATTTGTTTATCTTGATAGTACAACTGGGCCCAAGCCCTACTGTCAGTGAAGACCCAGGGAGAAAAGCTTAACACAAACACATACATGAAGTTTACAAAAGGTTATGGTAAGAAAGAGGATTACAAGTCTAATAAAATATTACTAACAGTTATCAATAAATAGAAGACAAAAAGTGCATGCACAGAAATGAGTAGGTGGTCTAAACTATTAAATCAAAAGAAAAAAGAAATAAAATATCTTGAACGTTAAGAACAGCTAAGTAGAGCTACTGCAGCACTGAACTACTTTGTTTGCATTGTATATGTCACATTCATGGTAAAAGGCCTTAATCAGGCAACAAGAGAAAAGCGAGTAAGGTATGTGTGAGCAATTAACAGCAAATAAGAAGTGGGCTACAGTATAGTGTCTGTTATTAACACTGGTTTCAAGGTTTAAGCTTATATACAGCATAGATGAGAGAACTGGCTGCAATAGGTGGGGTATGACAGATGCAGCCTATGTCACAATATGAGAAAGAACAAGTTATAATGCAATTGCGGTGAATGTTTAAGAGATGTACAATAGAGGGATGACCTTTTAAAATGCATAAAGTAAAACAATGTTTACTGCCGACAGATTCAGTGCCAACTTTAGCCCCCCCAAAGGACCAATCACAATACCGGAAAAATGCCAGGCACCCAGAATTACTGCAGCAAAGGTTAAAGCTGCATTGTCCAAGGCCAAGAATACAGCTTCCATGGGACCCAACAATATCCCTGGCTGTGTTCTACATGAACTACAAAGTGAACTGGCACCACACCTGTGTGTCCTGTTCAATCACAGCCTCACCTCAGGCTTTGTCCCTACAGAATGGCACACTGCTACAGTCATCCCTCTCCATAAAGGGGGAGCAATTACATACCCTGGGAATTATTGCCCCATTAGCCTAACGAGTCTGATATGTAAGGCTATGGAGCACATCATCATGGACCTAATTAACAAGGATATAGAAAATCTCCAAACTTTGGATCACACGCAATTTGGTTTTGTGAAGGGTAGATCATGTCTGCTCAACTGGTTGACTTCTTTGAGTCAATCACCAGAGCTGTGGATGAGGCAAGGCAGTTCATACAGCCTATCTCGATCTGGCCAAGGCCTTTGATACCATTCCCCACTCAGGAATTATTGATAGAGTCACCAAACTAGGCATCAACCCCTATATCACTAGGTGGGTTGCAAATTGGCTCACAGATAGAACCCACAGTGTGAAAGTAGCAGACTCCAAGTCAGACTGCCAACAAGTCACAAGTGGAGTCCCACAGGGATCGGTCCTGGGTCCTCTCCTGTTTGGCATCTACTCCTCAGAAGTCTAGGCCAACATGGAGGGACTCTGGCTGACCAAGTTCACAGATGATTGCAAGCTGGGAGCCATTATTAACTCCCCAAGTGATGTATAGACATCCTACAAAAAGGCCTCACTGAGAGCAACGACTGGTGTCGAAGTCATGACCTTAAGCTTAATGCCAAAAAAAATGCATCATCCTTCCCTTTGGGAAAAACTCAGTTCCTACTAATTACCACATTGATGGTAGCCTACTGAACACTGAAGGTGTTATAAGGGATCTGGGGACTCAGGCTGACAGCAACCTCTCCTTCGACCACCACATTGCCACTGTGGTCAGAAAACCCTTCTATTTGGCACATCTCATTACCAGAGGTTTTGAAGAAAGAGATTATCTCTCTCTACTCTTCCTTCATTAGACCAATCATCGAGTATAATGCCCCATTTGGCATATACCTCACTAAACACCTGCAACAGCTGGAAAGGCCACAAAAGTACCTCATGAAGAGGATCCTTGGCCTTAAACACATGCCCTACATGGACAGACTCAAAAATCTCCAGCTTTTCTCTGTCTCATATCGTCTACTAAGAGCCGATCTCTGCTTGACTTAGAAAGGCATGTCTGACCCAGCTCTGTTAGAAATGCTGCATCTAAAGAAATCCCAATCCCTCCGCACCACACGGTCCAGTGACCTCATCCTCATTACCACAATCAACAGAACATGCTGGAGGGACAGGTTTATAACCCAGAGACTGCCCATGCTATGGAATAGACTTCCCATACGTGTCAAGCAGAGCACCTCACTGGCCCTTTTCAAGAGAAATCTTGATGAGTGGATGGGAAATAAAAAGTTC
This sequence comes from Protopterus annectens, assembly GCF_019279795.1. Taxonomy (NCBI): domain Eukaryota; kingdom Metazoa; phylum Chordata; order Ceratodontiformes; family Protopteridae; genus Protopterus; species Protopterus annectens. The sequence goes on from NC_056746.1 coordinate 1,107,764,777, forward strand.
ACCTCGTGGATCACTCCAGTGGCTCTACTTGATAGAGGCACAGGAACTAATGGTGGCATGATGCCAGGGCACTTCTATGGGCTGGGCTTGTAAAGACTCCAGGGCCGTTAGTCTAGTACACACCTATGACCCTATAAACCCAGTTCTAGCTTTATAATAGATGAAGCCAACAACTAATTGTGGGCTGAAAATAAACAGGTAACAGACAGAGGAGTAGTTTTAGATACCTACAACACATAACTTATTTTAGTTTAAGTCAGTTTCTGAAAAATAAATGTTGAGTATGAATTACATACATACACAGGTGCACAGCATTAAGCATTAAAGCACAGCTAGGTTATTTTCTGAATTTGCTTATTTTTCCTTTGTTCTACAAAAAAAAAATAAATAAAAAAATAAAATTAAAGTCACACCCAACATGACCTGCAATATTTTGTGTTTGTTTCTGGTGACTTTTTTCTAATTCCCTCCCTCTCTTTTTTGTTCTTCCATTTATGTAATGTTTAATCTGATCAGAAAGTGTATGTGTCCTGTAACTGTTCCATACTTTCATGGCCTGGAGCAGAAATGTGATGATGATGAATGGAATAGAGCTACTGACAAGCTACAGTATGGTGACTTGAGAATGAAAGTAAAATAAGACAAACGAACAATAGATACGTTTAAATGATTTAATAAAACAAAGCTTTCGGGTTTCTCCTTCTTCAGTGTATGAACAATGAATACAAAATCAATTTTTTATATAAAAGACATGACACAACCCTCCAATTAAAGCAATTAAATAATGAAATAGCCAAATTAAGAATCAATTAATGCAACATCATCTGTTTCTTCTGTAAAATTGGCTTTAAGCTAACTGCCCCATTCAAGCCTGGTAAACTATGTGCATTCAACTCTAAGAAACAGATGATGCTGCATTAATTGATTCTTAATTGGCTATTTAATTATCTAATTATTTTAGTGTTTTGATTGGTGGGTTGTGTCATGTCTTTAATATAAAAAAATGATTTTGTATTTATTGTTCATACACTGAAGAGGGGAAACCCAAAAGCTTTGCTTTATTAAATCATTTAAATGTATCTATTGTTCGTTTTTCTTATTTTACTGGTTTTTGGTTTAACGGATGTGGTCTACTGCGGTTTTTGTTCTTTTATTGACTTGAGAATGAAAAGGTCATGCATTGTATGTAGCACATTACTGTCTGAATGTAATGCAGCCCTTCAGCAGTAGCGCTGCTTGGTACTTGCTGTTATCCTTCATTCTATAGACAAAACCTTTTTTTCCCCACTGCTGGACTAACCCATAGATTAGAGCAGATAGCAGCATAAAAACTTGAGTGGTCAGAAATGAAATACTGTAGAACCAGTCAACTCAGACTAAGGGGGTGCTACCAAAAGTTAATAGTGTGACAGTTCATTGCTACTTGTTGGGCTACTCAAGTCAGAAGTGCTGAGTCTTACACTAAGGCACTGTACGAGCACATCCACTCATGCATGAATCGTGCCATCACAAATAGAACCAAGATGCTCTCATCCAAAAAAAGGAAGCCAATCTGGTGGTCCCCTGCCATAAACAAACTTTACAACAAAAGGAAGAAACTGTTGCAGAAAAGAGGAAAATCCCAGGATGCAAAAAACTTCCTTACCAGCCTCAGTAAGAAACTGAGATCCATCATAAAATCCTCCAAAGCTAGTTACAAAAATAAAATTGCCAAAGATTCCAAAGACAACCACAAGGCATTCTATAACTATGTCAAGAATCTAAATGGCAATGCTCAGATCTGCTCTGAACTAAAGCAGAATAGCATTAAATATACTGATCCCAAGGATATTGCCAATATCCTGGCAGATCGATTCAGTGCCAACTTCACCCCCTCTCACCCCCTAAATGGCCCATCTCAATACCGGAAGATTGCCAAATTCCAGTAATAACGCCCACACAGGTAAAAAATGCACTCTCCAAAGCTAAGAATACAGCATCCATGGGACCAGATGACATCCTGGGCTGTGTACTACATGAACTACAATATGAACTGGCACCTCACTTAAGTGTCATGTTTAATCATAGCCTCACCTCAGGTTTCGTGCCCACTGAGTGGCGCAGAGCTACAGTTATCCCACTCCACAAGGGGGGATCCACCTTGGATCATGGAAACTACCATCCCATCAGTCTGACAAGCCTTATCTGCAAGGCCATGGAGCGTATTATCATGGAACTTATAAACAAAGACATTGGCAACCTTCAAACACTGGACCCCACCCAGTTTGGGTTCGTGAAGGGCCGATCTTGTCTCCTGAACCTGATTGACTTCTTCGAATCAGTCTCCAGAGCCATGGACAAGGGTAAGGTGGTCCACACAGCCTATCTAGACCTTGACAAGGCTTTTGACACCATCCCCCACTCTGGAATCATAGATAAACTTACTAAGCTGGGCATTAATCCCTACGTCACCCAATGGGTTGCTAACTGGCTTACTGATAGAACCCACACTGTAAAAGTATCTGACTCCAAATCCAGTTCCAGACAAGTGACAAGTGGAGTACCTCAGGGTTCAGTCCTGGGACTGCTCTTGTTTGGCATCTACTTCTCTGAAGTACAGGCCAACACTAAGGAACTCTGGCCAACAAAGTTCGCAGATGACTGCAAACTGGGAGCCATTATTGAATCCCCAAATTATGTGGATGCTCTACAAAAGGGCCTTACAGAAACAGATGCTTGGTGCCAGAGCCATGGGCTCAAGCTCAATGCCAAGAAATGTATAGTTATCCCCTTTGGGAAAAAACATGTATCTGTGAATTACCATATAGGTGGCAGTACACTAAACACCGAAAGTGTCATAAGAGACTTAGGGACACAGGTAGACAGTGGTCTCACCTTCGATAACCACATCACCACAACAGTCAGGAAATCCTTCTATGTGGCACACCTCATCACTAAGGGCTTTTCATCCAGAAAAAAGGAGGTCATTGTCCCACTGTACTCATCCCTCGTTAGACCCATTATAGAATACAATGCCTCGTTTGGTATGTACCTTTCAAGACTTCTGCAACAACTGGAAAGGCCGCAGAAATACCTCACTAAAAGAATCACAGGCCGAAAGCAGATGCCCTACGCTGACCGCCTTAAAAAACTCCAGCTATACTCTGTTGCATATCGTCTACTCAGAGGCGATCTCTGCTTAACATACAAGGCCATGTCAAACCCATAGCTGTTGGACATGCTACACTTAAAGAAATCCCAATCCCTCAGAGCCACACACTCCAGGGATCTAAACCTTGTCATCACAATAAACGAAAAATGCTGGAGGGATAGGTTCCTGACCCAGAGACTCCCCAGACTCTGGAACAGATTGCCCATACATGTCAAGCAGAGTGCCTCTTTGGTCCTCTTCAAAAGGAACCTTGACGATTGGATGGGAGAAAGGAAATTCACCCCGGGGATCACGTCAGTCGCCCTGCTAGACAGGGGTCCAGGGAAGTAAATAGTGTGGGAAAAAATAGCCAGGGAATTGTTCTGGCTAGGCTTGTATAGGCCCTAGGGCTGATAGCCTAGTAACAACCTATGAACCTATGAACCTAGGCCTGAAGTACCAACATGCTCAGGAAAAGGTAGGAGTCTTGTCAAGAGTAATTTGAATCATGTGACACAGGGTAATAGTTTTTGCTGTTGTGTAAGCCTAGTTGATAGAACAGACTGCGGATTTAGTGTGGAGAAAGACAGTCCAACTTCAGGTATATCATATTATGCCTTGACTGTGTTGGTTTCTAGAGTATGGAAATTAATTATAGTGAGGAGTTATTCTATGCTGGAAATATGTATTTCTCTTTTTTAATTTGTTGACCAGGGTAGAGCACCGATACATATGGACAGTTTTCAGATTCAGCCCAGTGTTTACAACCTAAAACATTACAAAATTGTATTAATAAGTAAAACAAGGAACAAAAGAGCAGAGGATTGTATCGAAAATTAAAAAGTTGACTGAGTAGCAAGTAGTCAGGCATCACATTTGTACAGTTATACAATACAAAACAGAGATTGCAGATGTACATAGCAATGCATGAATGCAGTATCTTTTTTAAACTGAATGCATTCAAAGGAGAAATGTGAATATATATATATATATATATATGAACCTGGTATATATATATATATATATATATATATATATCGTAAATTTTGAGAGTGATATTCAAACCATGAGAGGGGCTAGAGATACTCAGGAGTGAAGGTAAACTGTATAGTAAGAAGGATATGGATCCTAAGGTGATAGGGGGAGGGGGGTCCTGCAGGTAAGACGGAAGAGGATGACAGTGAATGTTGAGAAGGCAAGCGGGATGGAAGAGAGGACTGAAAGGGCTGACAGAGTGTTGGAGCACTCTGTTGCAATGTTGTTGTTCCTTTATGCCATTTCAGAGTTTAGGCAGGCAGAGATATATGGGTATTTCCTTTAAAATTAACTATGAACCACATTTTGGCTAAGTATGTATGCTATATAAAACTCTTTGGCTGTTTTACTGTCCCAATTTCACTTTCTGGACTAAGGGTAAGAATACTTTTAACATACTACATTATTGCACACTGATTTCCTAGATTCTAAAGACGACTTGCAACAGTGCTATCATTCTTCTGCTAAGCTCAGATAATCAGTCACCAGCATGAACATATTCTTAATTTTACACTTGCTTTTCTTTCCATAGCCTCAAATCTTTCAGTTGCTGACCAGCTCATATTGCAGTCAAATCTAGAGACATGGATAACAGGCATCATATTTTGGCTGAAGGGGGGGTGCGGATTACGAGACCTTGCTTCCTTTTTCCTAAAGCAAGTATATGATGTAGTGGTGTATAGTGCAGTATCACTTTCCTGTACTGTTGTGCTAAAAGATTTATCATTAGCCTGTGCACCAAAGAGTCCTTCTCATCCTCTGAGCAAGGAAGTGACTATACAAACAGGCCTTGTTACCTAAAGCTGTTTTTGTATAGATGAAATATTGATCAGTGATACCCTTTACCAGTCACTGCTATCTTCACAAATGAGCAGTATGATCTTTGATCTGATGACACCGTTGCAACATTTGGCTGGTTTTAAACAAATAATATTAGGCTATTTATGTCATCAGGAAAAAGAGATCTCACATCCTCCTATCTGTAGCTGTTTTGTGTTTCAATGTGTGTTTTAAATAGGCTGACAGTAATATTCAAAACGTTCCATGCAATAAATATAATTACATCTGTAAAATGGTATAACTTTGTATAAGGCACAAAGAAGATTGCCTGCAGGTTTCAGATATATTTTTAAAAATGATATCAGGGCCCAGTTTTTTCTGCCATGCAGCTTTACTACTGTTCTTAAAATGCAAAGGTGTGTTGATATTAAAATCTATCTACCAAAGATGCTGCTAATCAACCCTGTCTCAGACTCAGTGCAAAATCTATGAGTTGTTCTGGGCTATATATATATATATATACATATATATATATATTTATATATATATATATATATATATATATATATATATATATATATATATATTTTTATATATATATATATATATATATATATATATATATATATATAGATATATATATATAAACTGGAAATTAAACCACTTTGTTATCTTCTGACTTTTTCTAGTTAGACGTGAGGTAACAGTGGTTCCCAACACTAAAAATATTCCAAGTACTAAATGTCTTCATTTTTTTAAGTATTTGAATTGTGTATATAAATACTAGCTGACGAGAGCCTCTTTGACACCTATTTATGTGATACCAATGTGATTGAAAGTGCACCACCTTTAATACTAGAGGGACTGAGTCTTTTTCGACAAAGGCCTCTTGCTTAGAAATTTCATTTTTCTCCAACTGCAGTAGCTGTGGAATTAAAATAATAAAGTTTGGGGGTGTGGGGAACAGCACCATCTATGCTGGGTGTGGAAGGATCCTGCCCCCCCAAAAAATTGCTTCATTGACACTCAGTTGTTATTGCTACAGGTGTAGGGAGATCAGGTGGAAATAAACAATTGTCTAGAATTCTTTGTTAAAAGAGTCTTAATGAAGAGTGCCATAAGGTGCATTTAGCAATGACATTCCTGCATCTTAAACCAATAAGAATCAGGTTAAGGCCAATAGATGCCAAATACAGTAAGATGCAACCCTCCTCAATAGCCACAGCTGCAAAGGTGGGTATATTTCCCAGCTGAAATCCAATTCCATACTTACCTCCTACTTAATTTACCATCTCCTGCCCTTTTCCGTGCTTTAATTGAACTTCCACCCTTTACTCCCTGTAGTGCTTCACCTTTAGTTCTTGCCTTCCTTAGCTGGTGAAGAAAACATTGAATTGATTCATGGATACTATGATGAATTTGCTGAGCTAATACTGCAGTGGGCAGTGCAATAGATATGGGCACTGCTCTCTCACATAGAAATTGGTTCCTGGCTCTTGCCCAAACCAAACACTTCCTTATTCTCTTCAGTTCATTCTGATTCTTTTCAAACTTCCTTTATTAGCATGTAGTCTGGTTTGGGCTTATATGACTTTGCCAGCAATGTTTTTTTTTATGCTTGGACGCCTTCACTCTGGATTCTAAATGGTCGATCCATTCATGATAATGAGGGATATAAATACTGCAGTAACACTTGGTTACTACTCTTCTTTACTTCCTTATCACCACTTTCCTTGTCTACCTTTCCACCTAACCTCAGCTCTTTCCCCACTGAATCATCTGATATGCATGTTTTACATTGTGGGTTTGTGTGTTGTGGTTCTGTCTACTTTATATGTGTATATACAGGGAGCTCATTATTGCTTGACCAGTCAAGTTAAGGATACTTTGGTAGGGCTGAAAGTCCCATTGTTGGTGTCTAGAAGTGACCTCCTGTCACCTACATTCTGACTGATGGCTATAGCTTCTGATTTAAGATTGCCTAATGGGGAAGCAAGATAGCTGGCAGACTGTAAACAGCAACTTGGCACAACTCTTCAGTCACTATTCTTATCCAGTGGCATTTACCTATAAATTGAGCTATTAAGCCGAACATCTGAACAAATAATCCATAAATAAAAAATAACACCTACCTTCTGTAATGTGCCAACAGTCCTTACTTTGATCAAACTCTTGTGCTGAATAACACCTTAGCTCTCAATAGCCAAGGCAACATGATCAGCGCATGGTTCCTTAACTGGAAATAAAGGGGAAAAAACTGCAGTCAACTGAGTAATTCAACTAATCACAAATGTTAAGCTCTCAAACAAAGTCTTCAATCTAGGGAGACTCTCAGTAAATATCTTGGCCATTCTAACTCATCAGTAGCATGTCTTTGGATTCATTGCAAATGGACAGTCAAATGTAAAAAAACAAAATTTTCTACAATTGTAACTCCAGAAAAATAATCAAATTATAAAAGATCAACAATGACTACCAAGGAAGACAAAAAAATCAGCTTCAGTCAAACCATAGCTAGATCAAAGTTTTAACATGGAAAAAACTAAAATCTGCCCTTCAGCCTATATAGAATGCTATAGACAATATTGTACCACAGCTTAAACACATGAACAACTCATTAACCAACATATGATCAAGACTGGAACTCTCATGAGATATAACTTCTATTTCTGAGGACAAGCTCCATGAGATTAAAAAGATAACTGCAGAACAAGTTAAGAAGCTAATTAGCAACAGTGATAACTTATTAGATCTGGAAGCCTGCACCAACAACTTGCTAATAAGAGGAATTCCTGAGATGATATTTCACCCAGATTTAATATAATCAATTCATGACATCTTCATACACCTATTAAGAAATACAAAGCAAACCAAAGTAATCATAATAGAACGAGCACACTGCTCCTTGAGAAATTCACACGCAACCTTTCCTAGACTGATATATGCTGAAATGCTTAATTATCAGTTTTTATTTAACATTTATTAACTGGGAAAATCCGACTTGGAACGAAGCCAATTTTCAGCGGAGGCCCAGGGAGAAAGGCTCCAGATGCATGTCTTTGTAATGTGGGAGGAAACCGGAGCACCCAGAGGAAACCCACACAAATGCAGGGAGGACATGCAGACTCCACACAGAAGGCACCCCAGCCGAGAATCGAACCAGAGAACTTCTTGCTGTGAGGCGACAATGCTACTGCTGCACCACTGCACCGTCAAGATGTCATAATCATTCTACAAGCCGTTAAACCTAGGTAAGAAATAATATGGCAGTCACATAAAGTATGTATCTGTCAGGACATTCCACTGACTTACAGACTCAAAGACAGAAATTCACTCAATTCTGTACATTCTTAATCCAAAATAAAATTAAATTCCAAATGCAATTCCCTTCTAAATTAAAATTCTCTTTGGACTCTTCAAAGTACCAATTAAATTCAGAGGAAGAAACAAAATATTTGTTTAAGAAACATTTCAACTTCTCTGACCAATGAGCTGACATACTTTCAGGCTCCTTCACTTCAACACTTGGGAAATGTTTTTTTTTTTTTGCAGGATGGGACTGTTTCAGTTTAACATGGTGCCCTGAAATCTTCTTTCCTTAGCTTGACAGTAAATGGGAACCTTCATTCCCCAGAGGAACCACATCACCATTCCAGTCTTTGCCCATCCAAGAATTGCTGTAATGACAGAACAATACTTTTCCATTTCTCTGGCCAGCAGTGTTGCTACATCAGACTAAATTGCCTGTTATACCTTATGATCTGCATAAATCAAGGCAGTCCTTTCTAAGTCTTATCATTCAAAGGATCTTGCTTCATTTTCCATACTTCTATTAAAGGACTATTAAATCGGAATTGTTAATTACAACTATATGGTATACTACTGCTTATTTTTATTTTTGATTTAATCAAAATTATAACTATTAATAGTATGTTGCTTTACTGAGAGAAACGCTTATTTAAAGAAAGGTCATCAAGGACATTACTTAGCAAAACTGTACTCTAAACATACTATGTAAAAGCTTGCTAAATTTAAATCATACCAAGCTTGCATTGATTAAAATTAGTAAACATTCTACATTGTTGTTACTTGTAAATCATTTTATTAAAATTGTCCTTATCAAATGAAATTATGTGTCTCTGCCAAGTTTATATTAGCTTAATCTGCCTTGTGAGTTAGCCGATATGGTAATTGTCCATATGCTTAAACCTGTTAGAGACTTTTTTAATGATTACTTGTTATGATTATTAGTTTGGGAGACATTTAAAGGGTTATTGACTTTTTTTTGTCCTTGTTACTTATATTTCTTATGGTTCTTACATATAACTCTTCTCACGGTTTTAAGTTTGGGGATAAGAGCATGGTTATTTCTGAAAGAGTATTTTTAAACTTCTTGGTTATGACTTCTCCTCTGAAAAATAACTTCCTAGTCTGTGTCAATATGAAATATCACCATAGCAATCATCTTGCATTATTTAATTCTTCAACTTTAGATTTCTTTTTTATTTTGTATTACTGACGTGGATTACGCAATAATTTAGATGATTTCCCTTCCATTCCTACAAATTGACTGCTGGAATATTAATTGTTTACAACTAAATAACAAATGCAAGCTTCTCTTGCATCTATTTTAAAAATCTGATGCTCAATTGATGTTTATGCAAGAAACTCATATATTAAAAAGCAATGGGATGTTATAAACAAAAAAATTGCTAAAATGTGTTATAGCATCAGGGAATAACATGAAAAGTGCTGGAATAACTATCCTGTTAAAAATGCAGGTAAAATAAAAAAACTCAGAAAAGGATCCCAGTGGTAAATGGTGCTGTGTAACATGGGAGGATAAATTAATAGATAAACTAATTATTTCTTTAAATTTATATGCACCTTGCTCCAGTTAAAGTATCTTTATGTTACAAATATTTGCTCTTCTATCTAAATTAAACAACCACCATTATATATTAGGGGTAACTGGAATTTATTATTGATCCCAAAATAGATATAATCCTTCCCCTAACTCAAACATAATATATGCTTCACTGACCTTAGCTCTAAAAGAAAAATATCACCTAGCTGACCCAATTAGATATGCTAGTAATGTCTTTCAGCTTTTCCCGGTTAGGGGTCGCCACAGCGGAACTCCAGTACACTAATGATTGGCAGTGGATTTTTACAGTGCCGAGTTGCCAGCCTGATGCCCAACCTTCAAAGAAGGCACACCCGTTCACGCACACACCTATCTGCATGTCTTTCAAACATCACTCGACCACGAGGAGGACATGCAGACTCTACACAGAAGGCACTCCAGCCGAGAACTGAACGGGAGAACCTCTTGCTAACTGTCTTAAAAATAAATTCACTTCTTTTAACCATATTATAAATTCTGGTCCAGAACTTACTTTTCACCATATTATACTTTGGCTAGGCTTATATAGGCCCTAGGGCCAATAGCCTAGTACCTACCTATGAACCTATAAATCCTGATCCAGGACTGATTTTTTCCCAGATTTTAAATACATTATTAAAGGTAGTTACAGATGTAATAAAAGACCTACACCACATTTCAGACCTCTCTAAACTCAATCTCCAAATAGCCTTGAATAAAATAAAATATATTCTTATATAGGCTATTCCAATAATTGGTATCTAAATACAAACCTGCTGGAAATAGAAGAAATCATAACTGAACTAATGTGGATGCTAACAAATTTAGATGTTTATCCACATCAAAATGAACTAAAACTAAACATAAAATGAGTTGTGCTTAAAGCCAAAATGAGATGCTACTTCATTAACAAAGCCTCTTATTATAAAAAGACAGACACATAAATAGAAATTAATCTAAAAAAATCAATCAAACCTTCTACAAACTCAACAAATTCCATCTAACAGTGACAACACAGAACAACAAATTATCACCACCCAGCAAGAACCATATCTACTTTATATGAAACAGCTCTCATTGTATGAAAATAAAGTTCTGGCTATTTACTCTGAATGGGCTCAAACATCTTTGAAATTTCTTGCTAAACTACTAAAAGTACACAACACTCCCAAAATTATAAAAAAATATATTATGGATGGTAAGAAAATAACATCAGACCATGACATTTTAAATTAATTTCAAACTACTTTTAAACAACAGTCCTACTACAAACACTGATTCAAAGCAAATCCATACATACCTAGACCAGCTAAATTTCCCTGCATTTAAACAGAAACATGCCACTCTTCTATACACCTCAATCAAATAGCAGGAGATCAGGCAAACTATCAAAACCTTAAAAATAAGAAAGGTCACCAGGCCTAGATGGATATTCAGCAATTCTATCAATGTTTTATAGAGATCTTATCTACAATAATCTACACACTATTTGAGTATATCATAAAACAAGGTATCTCAGACCTATACCTCAATTTGTTATAACAATCCTAATACCTAAGCTATATAAAAATCCCACCAAAGTTAAGAACTACAGACCAGTAGCCATTATAAATTTAGATATAAAATTGTTGTCTCTGTATTTGCCAACAGACTTAAACAAATCTTGACAGTAATTACATATACCCACCACTCTGGTTTCATGCAGAACAGATAAGTGATAACATATTTACATTAATTACCCTACATAAATTAAAATATTTAAATAAATCTGATATTTTTATATTTTCAGTTGATACAGTCAGAGCATTTGACAGTGTCAGTATCTAATTTCTTTTCATTGTTATGGAAAAATTCAACTTCCAAGTTTTTTTCTAAATTCAATAAAAATCTATACCAGAAACCAACTATACAAATAAAACTTAACAAACTTACTTATTCACTAGTTAATATCAATAATGGTCTTAGACAGGGTTGCCCTCATCACCATAGATATTTAATGTATATATTGAATTATTGTTCCCTGCTCTAACTCAGAACACTTATTACAGTATTCTGATCTATTTTAGATACAATATTCCTTTCACTCCTTTTGCAGTCAACATCAATTTCCACTTAACCCCAATTTAACAATTTAACAAAGACTTACATAAAAGACCACCACTATGCATAATTTCTGTAGATACTCTAATTGCCAGCTACATTTCAGTGAATCTTCCCTTTTCTCATTAAACCTTATTTGCAGCTTTATTGACACCTCCATCCTGCAAGGAATAAAAATCCAGCAATCTTACAAATACTTAGGTATCACTTTCTTTCAAGACAATACTTTAAACTCTCAACAGAATATTAAACAAATCCTGGTCTAGCATACAGAACAATCTTTTAAGGTAGTCCAATATAAAATTTTCATTTCTGTCAAAAGCTGTATTAATTAAGATGAACATTTTTCCCTAACTATTTTATGTTAGATCTTCAACCATGATTTTATCATTGAAATTCTTCAAACAAATTGATTCCACATTGGGAAAATTCATTTGAACCCCAAAATCTATAAGTATTCAATACAAAACGTACTGTTTCCAAACTCTACAGAGTGTTAGTGTTCAACCTCCCAGATCTGTGTTTACATTACTTAATTTTACATGTACAAAGATTATGGTTAGCTATCCATGCAAATAATACAGACAATTATTAATATCTCTTCTGGACCTATAGCTGGCAAAAATGTCTTGGATCTTATTCATTTAATCCACTCTCAATTTCGTTCCTGGACAGTGCAGACACCAAAAACATCAAGATAGCCAAATTCTTTTCAGCTATGGTACATATCTTTCATAACCCAATGAAATGATTAAATGTACAGGATTGCTACAAATTTCCACAACGAGCTGATCAACAATCTAATATTTTATTAGACAACAAAATGATAGCTTTATCAAAATTTCCTCTACTAAAGAATAAAGTACTATGTTACTTTATTTCCTTAGAAACAAGATCACCTGAACAAGTATGAATTAAAACGAAATTACCAAAGGGATACTTACCAGTTATCAATCAACTGATATATATTCTAAATTCTAAATTTACAAATAACCAGTCACATAAAAATATAACTTTTCTACAAATCCTTTTTGATACCTTTCTGCAAAATAAGCCTTTAGCCAATACCTATAAATTGACAATAAACTACAGATTTAATAACAACTGTTTAGCATCATCTATTTGGGATACCTTGGATCTGCATATCTTACAACATAATTGTATCTGAAAAATCTAAGGAAAATTCTTTTAAATATTTCCCTCTTTAAAAATACCACTCTACTACACATGGTTCATGATCCTTAATCATTCACATCTAACACCAGTTTAAAAAAATGAATACTTTCCATCAAGTACAAGAAACTGCAAAGACTGTGGATCTGACAGTGTAGGCATGCATGATATTTTTTGGCACTAAACATATACTAAAAATGTGTCTTATCCTAATATTCAAGATACAGAAACATTTTTTTTTATTTATTTTTTTTTTATTTTTTTTTAAATTTAATTTAAAATAAAATAAATAAAATAAAAAATAAAAAAAAATAAAAATATTCAAGATACAGAAACATATTCCTGAAATCAGGTCCATACCTTGGGAATAAGCAGTCCTCCATATTTCTTCTTCATCCACTCATGACAAATACGTCCTTATTATAATTATTTGTTTTTCCTTACCTAAGCTATATATCACTCAACATTGAATCACTCATATTTTTTATTTTGAAACAGCTTCCATAATATCTCTATAAAATATCTACGAGCATTCAAACCCTATCCAAATTTAGTTCTTATTATAAGATATTTTATTGTAGTCTATAGCACTTCTTCATTCACAACCATAATTGCTAATATATATATATATATATATATATATATATATATATATATATATATATATATATATACATATATATATTATATATATATATATATATATAATATATATATATCATACTTCATAAAATGATAAAATCTTCAATGTGTATCCTTCCTTTTAAACTGCCATACACAGATTTTCTAAATTCAGTGTACATCTTTGATATCTGTGTCTGCTATATCTTTCTTCTCTGGCATACCAAACCTTTAACTGAAAGAAGTAAAGTCTTTTATAATAAACATATATTCAATTTTGTATATAGTGTACATAGTTTTCATTTTTAGTTTTAGTTAATATTTTTTATACTTTCGTTATTAATGTGTTGCTGATGTTGGGGTCATTATTTAATCAACAAAAAAGCTTTTAATAAAAATAATTTACTAAAAAGGTTGCCTAATGTGTGGTGCACAGTCTCTGTGGCCATTGTCTGGCTGGATGATCTAGAAAAATGGAGAGAGTGTTCTGTGCAAGTCCAACATTTTCTATATCTCTCCAGTCGATTGTGGCTACATTTGGATTATATCAGTATCTGTATATGAATCTACTAGTAGACATCGATCCACACACATCTATGTCAACAAAAACACAGTGTCACACTACAGTGCATGCTCCAAAGATAAATGAATTATACATACTAAAACTGAGATTGCACAATCCCCAGGGAAAGGGAATATCTCCCTCCCCCTATCACTGGGGACCATCGATCTCATACATCTGTCGACCATCTGTTGACAATGCAGAGGTTGACTTAAGTCAAATTTGACCTATGCCAGGCAACCCATATCTCTCTCTCTCTGTCTCTCTCTCTCTCTCTCTCTCTCAACACACACACACACACACACACACACACACACACACACACACACACACCCACACACACACACACACACACAGTTCTCCATGAGGAGGTCAAATATGACTTGGTTGCAAAGTTGGTTGAATATTATGTCAGATGAAGGTCATGTTGGTCAAAGTGTTGTTCTGCCAAAGGGATTAGAATAGTTTCCACAGGTGAAGATCAGAGTGTAACATGTGTGTGTGCTATGTCTGCGAGGCTGTGTGTACACATATAAATTCCAGACACGTGCAATCCCTAGTGCCATTTTGTAGAAGCAGCCAGTGAGTGAGCATGTATGATTGCAGTAGTTAGTTTGTATATAAGTTACTTAAGTCATACTCAATAAGCCTTTACAGTGATGTGTTTGTACAGAATAAAGCTGCTAAAACAGAACCCATGAAGACTCGTTTATTTGTGTACCAACACAAAAGCACCATAGTGTCAGAACCGGGATTGAAAAGAGAAGAACATTCAGAGCCATGAGAAGTAAAGTTGACAGCAAAGGTAAAACCAAGACAGAACAGTACAAACACAACCAGAAAGAATTAAAGGTAAAGAAAATAATAAGAATTATTTACTAGATGCGAAAAGAGGCAAAAAAGGGCAATGCAAAGGTACAAACTGCATTATCAGGCAAGCGAAAAGTACAGAAAAGTTTGTTACCTAAAGAAAATGTTTAAAATAAAAGCATTTGGCAATGCAATTGGCTCTAGAGTGCAAACCAAGCATGTTTAAGGCAGAACTGGACATGTTTAGAGTAAGACAAGCACATGAAAAGCACTTTGGTCATAAAAAAAGGGCTTAAATGAGTAACAAGAAGATAATAAGAAAAGGGCACAGTAAGCAAAAATAAAGCGAGTGTTTGGGCAAAGTGCTGTGTTTGGCTATAACTACGTCTTTGTATTGTATCAAGGGCATAATTAAAGTTATTCGAAGTATCCCAGAGTGTGTAAAAGTGCTTAAAGTGTGTGCTTACTACTGTGCATATATTTCAAAGCTTTCACTGTGTGCAAAGTGCAACTATCTCATAAAATCCAGTCAAAACATAATTATTTGAAGAAAAGTTCTTGTGCTGGGTGTGTCTGTTTGCAAAGTGCCGCTATTACAAAATGTTTGTTGTACTGTAAGGAGTAGCCTAGCAAGTTACTGCCATTTTGGGGACATTTCAGTGTACTGCATGTGGTTGTTGCAAGATGCAAATGCTTCAAAAGAGATTGAATTGGGTTAACAGAAGTTGATTTATTCGCATTGTACAGTTGCTTGACATGTTTCTTGCATTAATAAAAGGTGTTTCTTACAAAAGATTACAAGAGTATTACAGTGCTCATGAATTGCTCAGTTGCATCGTAAAGTTCTCAAATGTTTTTTAAAGTAATGATTTTGACAAATGATGGTGCATGACTGTAGAATGCCTACCTTTATTGCTAAAGTTCCAAGTGACTACTTTTGCAATTTTTTCTTTACCAATTCCTAAAGTAAATGATTTCAGTATTTCTACTTTTATCAATCGAAGATTTCAGAAAGCATCGCAAAAGTCCGAGAAATTATTCTGCAAAGCTCTGTAAAGTATCGAAAAGTTTGAAAAGTTATTCTGTAAAATTTTGTAAAGCATTGAGAAATCTAAAAGGCTATTTCGCAAAGTGCATTAAAGCATCGAGAAGACCGTGAAGTTTATTTCTCAAAAGTCCAGTTATTTGAAAGCTCTTCGAGGTTGTTTTTTCACACAATTCCGATAAGCTCAAAGAGAGGAAGTACAAGTACAAAGTACAAAAGCATTGAACAAATTGTGTTTATGCCAATTACTTATGCACACGTGTGAGTGTGTATATTCATACGTATTTGCAAGACCTTTCACTGGTATGTGTTAATATGGGAAATGGATTTCAAAAACCTCAACCAATTGTATTGGATCAGAATATTTGAACAAGAGTATGATATTTTTATACATGCAGCTTATGCAGATATAGATGCATGTACCAGGGCATTCATTTTGTTAAATTTAGCAGGATCTAAGGCCATAGAAAGAGAACGTTCATTTGTATATGCACCAGCAGTTTATGAAGGTGAAGGTACAGACCACCATATTGTTGTGCAGCTGAATCAAGGGAAGACCGTGAGTGTTTGAAGTGCAAGTTCAGAGAAATATCTAATCCCCAGATGAACATTACATTAGAGAGGTATTTGTTTTACGTAAGAGATCAGAAACCAGGGGAAACATTTGCAGCTCATATAACTGACTTGAGGAACAAAGCTAAAATGTTTGGTGAATTGAAAGATGAGGTGATAAAGGACAGATTTGTGTGTGGTATTAATAGTGCTGCAGTGAGAAAGATTTTGCTTTGTAACAGTGATTTGACATTAAGTAAAGCAATAGAGATTTGTCAGATCTGTGAGGTGACAGAAAGATATACTAGTATGCTTACAAGTGACAAAAGCATGGTTTCAATGAGCTCCAGAGCAAATGTAGATAGTATGCAACATGTGACAGAAACAGGCCTAAGAAAGGGGTAGCCGCAGGGTTTCCAAAGAAGGTTCGAAGCTTCCCAGAAAGTTTTAGAAAAAGTGCAAGCTCCACTGCTAGCTTAGTGCAACACCAACATGAGTCAGCAAAACCCAAATCTAGCTTTATTGTTAACTGTCACAATTGTGGTGCATATCATGAATCTATAAGAGATAAATGTTTAGCATTTGGTCAGCAATGCCACAAGTGTAAAGAAAATGGAACCATTTCCAAAAGTTTTGTAAATCAATCAAGCCTCACTCAGTTGTAAAGAAAGGTCACACAGAGAAGCAAGTTGATCAAGTAGAGCTGAAACAGTCAGCTTTCTATGCGGATGGTGTCTCAGTACTTTGAGAAAGAGTTGATGCAGTAAACTTAATAACAAGTAGTGAAGTGTTTTGTATAGTCCGGATTAATTGAAAATCCACAGGCCTCAATGTAGACACTGGATTAAAGTGTAATGTTTATCAGCAGAAACATTTGCAAAAGTGAGAACCAACGAACAACTCAAGGTGACCAGTAGTTCAAGACTTGTTGTGTATGGAGGTGAAGAAATTCAGACCAAAGGTTCAGCAATGCTTTCATTTTATTTGGCTGAGAACTGTTACAATTTATTATTCCACATAGTCCAATGACCAGTGCAATCTTTACTAGGTCTCAAAGATAGTTTGAGAGTGAATCTGCTTTCTTTTGCCAAAGAAGTTCATCATGTGAGTGCAGTTCCTAGTTCAAGTTTTTCTAAAGCCATTTTCTCAGAGTATGCTGATGTTTTCGATTACAAGTTGGGAAAACTTCCAGTTGTGTATTCCATGAAGTTGGATCCCGAGGTCACTCCAGTAGTCAGACCAGCAAGAAAAGTTCCATTAGCAATGCAAAATAAAGTCAAAGGTCAGTTGGACAAGATGTTGCAACAAGGTGTGATTTGTCCAGTCACAGAACCAACTGAATGGGTGTCGTCCATGGTAGCCACTCATAAGAAAGGCTCAGACGAAATTAGAATATGCATTGATCCTAGAGATTTGAACAAAGCAATAAAAAGACCATATCATCCAATGTGTACAGTTGAGGAAGTCAGAGCTGTGATGCTGAATGCCATTGTATTTTCTGTTTTGGATGCAAAGAGTTCATTTTGGCAAATGATGCTTGATCGCAAATCCTCATTTCTAACTACTTTTGGTACTCTGTTTGCCAGATACAGATTCCTAAGGATGCCATTTGGAATAAATTCTGCAAGTGAAGTCTTTCAGCGTGCAATGGAACAAATTTTTTCAGGTTATCCTTGTGCCATAATAGTAGATGATCTATTAGTTGAAGACAATGGCGAAGCAGAGCATGACAGAAACCTCAAGAATGTTCTAGACAGAGCACATGAAGTAAATTTGAAGCTCAATCCTCTGAAGTGCAAATTCAGACTTCCAGAAGTAACCTACATAGGGCATTTGTTCACAAGTACAGGCTTAAGACCTGACCCTACCAAACAAACAACAACTCTAGAGATGCCAGCACCGGACAATATGCAAAGTTTACAGCATTTTCTGGGTATGGCCAACTATTTAGGCAAATTTATCCCAGATTTCATTGAGTTGACAGCACCTTTGAGAGAGCTAATAAACAAATATGTTTTATGGTCATGGTTAGAACATCATCAGAAGGCATTCGATGACCTTAAACAGAAAATTACCACCCCAGCTACGTTAAGGTACTAGGATGTGAATAAACCAGTTGATTTTTCCTGTGATGCTTCAAAATTTGGTCTTGGTGCAGTTTTTCTGCAAGAGGGCAGACCAGTAGCCTATGCATCTAGGACACTAACTCAAAATGAGATGCATTATGCTCAAATCAAGAAAGAGCTTTTGGCAATAGTTTTCGCATGTTCCAAGTTTCATGATTATATTTATGGTTGAGCTATCCAGATTGAAACTGATCATCAGCCTCTTGTTACCATTCTAAAGAAGTCTATGCATTCCACTCCAGCAAGATTACAAAGAATGATGCCCAAGTTGCAAAAGTACAATTTCAAAATGATCTACACTAAAGGTAAATTGCTTTATCTGGCTGATACCTTGTCCAGAGTGCCTAGAAATATCAAAGAACAGCTTGATGCTGAAACATTTGACTTTGATGTAATGTCAGTACGTACTTTTTCCACCACCAGACTTGATGAGTTGAGAGATCACACTATGACTTGACCCTATTTCTCAAAAGCTTATTCACTACATCAATGTCGGATGGCTGTCAAAGCAATCTAGTGTACCACCTGAAGTGCGATCATATTTTCCTTACAGAGATGAATTGTTGATGGCAGATGGCATTATTTACAAAGGTCCTAAAATTGTTGTTGCTGCTTCCTTACACAAGAATATGTTCAGATTTTGCATTCAGGTCACCCAGGTTTGTTATCCACTAAGAGACGAGCAAGAGAACTAGTATTTTGGCCTTCATTATCAAAGGACATTGATATAGTCTTTTCTTCCTGTTCAGTATGTAATAGTACCAAAGTGCATTCAGCTAAATCCAATACCTGAACCACCTTGGTCTACTGTAGCAACTGATATCTTTGAGTGGAACAATCAACACTATTTGGTTTTGGTAGACTCTTACTCGAATAGGTTTGAAATTGATCTGCTACCAACAGCTGTTATCAGTAAGTTAAAACATAATTTCTCAGTTCATGGTAGTCCGCACAAGCTTTATTCTGACAATGGTACTCAATTTACTAGTCAGTTGTTTTAGAAGTTTGCAAGAGAATGGGACTTTGTACATGTCACTAGTAGTCCTGAATATCTGCAGTCCAATGGTCTAGCTGAATGAGCTGTACAGAGTGCAAAGTAATTACCTGAGAAGTCAAAGCGTGACAATACTGATGTATTCGTGACTCTGCTTAATCTCAGAAACATTCCTCGTGATGATATTCTTGGCTCACCTGCTCAAAGACTACTTTCCAGACAAACTAGAACTACGCCGCCTATTTCATCCAGTTTGTTGAATCCTAATTCTAAGAACAATAAAACCATCAAGGCTCAGTTGTTTAACTCAGTCCCTCCAGTACAGCTCTTTTGAGTGTGTACCTTTAACTCCCAGTGGGCATGGCTTCAGCCTTTAAAAAAATGAAGTTATCACCTTACAATTCTAACAAATAGTCATCGACATAGGTCAAATATCAATACAATTGTGTTTGCCATCATGTATGCTTCAATATAAAATATTCTAATACCTTGTATGTAGTATGATTTTGGAATTAAAGCAAATATGAACATGCAATATTTGACGCCTAGAGGTGCAGTAGGAGGTAACTACAGATGCACCTGGAGACGTCACTCGAATGTAATGAGTTAAGAAGCACAATGTCCAGAAATCTAGTTATAACAAATTGAGCAGATTACTTCTTCCATTGAGGGAAGGAGAGACGGTATGAATTCAGACAATAAAAGGTTTTGATCAAATAGGACAGATTACAGGCATCTATGCCAAACCAAGATCCTATTTGTTAAGTTCCGAGGGTGTGGAGTATAGGAGGAATCACAGACATTTTCTCCCTGTACCAGAATCACCATCACTGCAATCACAACATTGTATCTTTGATGCAAACTCGAAACCAAAGAATGAGTCAGACATTGTTTCCAGACCAGAATGCGTTCAGAAGTCTGATTTTGTTTCAGAGAGTAATTTGAACATTTCACAGGTCAAACATTTTGCAGAGATGGTCCCAGTTGCTAAATCTGATTCCCAATTTTATGTCACATGATATGGATGAGTTTCTAAGCCTAGTGTGAAATACACAGCAACATGGACTTGATTGTATATATATATATATATATATATATATATATATATATATATGTGTGAACTTAGTATTGTATAATGCATGTCTTTAGATTATCTGTGATTTCTGCATGCTAAATAATCTCATGACAAATTGCATGATCTATTTCTCAAAGAAGGAGGATGTAGATCAGAATGTAGCATGTGTGCTATGTCTTTAAGAAGCATGTGAGGCTGTGTGCATGTATAAATTCCAGACAAGTGCAATCCCTAGCACCGTTTTGTAGAAGCAGTGATAGAGTGAGCATGTATGATCACAGTAGTTAGTTTTTATATAAGTTACTTAAGTCATAGTCAATAAGTCTTTACTGTGATGTGTTTGTATAAAATAAAGCTGCTTAAACAGAACCCAAGAAGACGTGTTCATTCATGCACCAACAGGAAAGTGACAACAGGTAAATGCAGTTTGTTGTGTTACGGCCAAACTCTTGGATATACCAAAGGTTTTGGCATTAGATTTTAGGACTGTGCGTATGATGGTATTCACGTTAAGGTTAGAGTAAGAGTTGGTAACCATTTGAAATGTCAGGAGAACCTGCAAAAACAAATCCTGAAACACAGAGACTGAATGGATGAAAAAAACGGACTTGCATATATTAAGTCTAAGATGCCATTTCTTGGAATATTCCATTTTCTATGAGGTATGATGATCTTGAAGTTAGTATATATAAATTATGGGTGCAAGGGGCTTTCCCCCCTTGCAGAAAGGAGTTTAAAGGAAAAAGAGGAATTTTGAAGATTTGTGCTTCTCTTGTGTTTTCAGTCTTTTTTTTTTTTTTTTGGCTTGCTGACACTTTGCATTTTGAGTGCCAGTATTTCAATAGGGAGGTGTAAGAGTTAAGTTAGGGGATAGATTTAGTGTTGTACTTGAGTGTTGCTGCATGTAGTGTATCCCAGAGCCTGTCTTCTATAGCAACAGTGTAATGGAAAGGGTTTTTCTAAGGTAAAATACTGGATTAAGATAGTAGGTATTAGTGAGGTGGTTAGGGAATCTGAGACATTGAAAAATTTGCTCTGGCTCAAATTTACAAGACGTTAATGCAGAATACCTGATCCTGTTGACTCAGCAAGGCTGATAACAATTTGGCCTTTATCAATCGGGTTGTTTACCAAAAGAACTAAGACAGAAGTACCTGAAGTCATGAAATGGAAGGCTATCTGTGTTCTGCTAATACGTAGTGTGAAAAGATTACACTTCTTCAGATATGAGAAAAGTGTGGTCTCATTGTTTTGTTTGAAGTGCAAGAATTTTCAAGAGGTGTAAGGAGAAAAGCAAAAGTGTGTAATTGATGCTGCTACTATTTATGACAGAACATTACTAAGGAAGGATTTCAGAACTGGGGAAAGCCCGCATATGTTTTATCTAAAAGCTGAACGTCAGTATTCATCTAAGCAAAGGGCATTGCTTCACTGAAAGAGTTTATTATCATTGTTTTGTTCCTGTTTCAAAGTGAAAGCAACTACTGCATTTGGGTTTCATTCCTAGAAGCTGTGTAAGCAATAGTGACCACTTTGTAATTTTTGACTTTTTCCCATGTGCAATGTTTATTGTTCCTTGGATGACAATACTATGAGGCAAGATGCCAATTTCATTACAGTGGTGGAGAAATTGAGCAGTTTGGCAAACACTGTGATACCTGTGTTTAACACAGGAATAGCCATTATAAATCAGTATAAGTATGTAAGAGGTGGATACACAACCTGCACAGAACCATGGATGCATTAAATTGCAAAGGTTCAGCGGGAAAGACTGAATCTGTGACCTGAGATGCTAAAAGCCCTTTGGAGTGTTTGCTGGGTGCATTTTTTGGTAGGTCTGCCTGTAACAAGTATCTCCCTGTCTGCTGCCATGGGTCAGGGGATGACAGCCATCTTCATCCTATATTAAATGACACAGCTGACACTACTGCAGCATTACTGTTAACGTACAGGTAAGTATCTGAAAAGAAGAGGTGGTCAGTAGCAGAATGGACCAATCTGATGGCAATGTTACTCACTGGAGAACCTTAAACCATGTACCTAGGCTTCTCACCTGACTTTGACAGGGAAAATCATGAACTGAAAATAGAAATACTTTGCTGGACATAGGATAAAGACTACTGTGATGGCCCAGCATTTCTGTGTCATGGCCCTTTCAGCAAGGAAGGTGATCTAGTCCCAACTATATGATGCTCTACAACTAGCCAAGAAATGGATACAATCGGCAGCTAACTCAGCTGGTAAAGTAATGGAGTTACATGCCACAACAAAAGTTTAATAAAACTACCCACTGCACTCTGAAATTGGATGAGTCAGGTTGGTCAGATAACTTCAGAGAAGCTGGTAAGCCTTATGCAGTGATATCATGCAATGAAATATCCAAGTCAACTTGAATGCGTCTATATTACCTGATCGAAAGTTTAGGTTAGCGAATACCTAAATGTTGACCAGGTAATATCGAAAAATTAAAGCAGAGAACGGCCGATTTAATGTAGGGAATGAATTCCCTCGGACAGAAAAAAAAATTAAACCAAAATAAAGTGGGAGGCTTTGCCCCCCACCCCCCCTAACTAAATATACCAATTCCGAGATTGCTCTACAGTGGGGAAAGGGGCAAAATCTGCATAATGGCCAAAGGAATTCTTTCCCTATGTTAAATCATCTGTTCACATTTTTTTGCTTTCACTATTACCAGATCAACATTTAGGTATTCGCTAACATAAACATTCGATCAGGTAATAGGAACCCACTTTGAATTACTTGCTTCAGAGAGTTACTCTCCAGGATCTGTTAAGACTATTCTTTTTAAAGGGAAAGATATTCCTACAACTCAGCTACAGATATGTCAGTTTAAACTAGAACAAGTGTTCCCTGTATATGGTGGTGGAATACAAGCGGGTGTTTACCTTTAAGTGTTAACTGCAGTGAAGAAGGAGATTTACACAGACATTGCACTCTACGAGAGGAACTCATGGACTGCAGTATACATAACAGTTGATATACATATTTATACTAAAGTGGTAATGGGCTAAAACATCCTGGTTGTTAAAGTGAATATAAAGTCATACAGGATACAGTGAATCGATTAACACTGCAAAAGTTTGAATTGTCTAAAATCTGAGTAGCTGCAGAGGCTGTCTTAAACTCACTGGCATGGCAACCATTGCTTTGAGTCAGCCTGTTAACTAGAATTTGTTTGACTGTAAAAGTAAGTTATCTGTGGTGAGTGTATACAGAGAGTAGAAAGGCTGCCTTACTATTGGCTTTAAACTTAATACACCACTAGAGCTGGTACATGAGCTAATAATAGGAAAAGATGTTCCTTACTTTAAAGATAGGTATACTGGGATTGCCCAGAATTATATGAATAAGCATTAGAAAAAGTTGGGCTGATGATGAAGCACCTGCAATGTAAACCCTGCAAGTAAGGCAAGAACTAGCCATAGTTACCTGGGAGAAGAGCTGGACCAAGTCATGATGACAAATTTAAGGAAAGGGAGCACACTGACTGATCAAATAAAACAGCCCAGCTTTGGGTCATCTCAGTGGGATGTTCTTTCACTTATAGAAATATGAAAAAAAAATCTGGATAACAAGTGTACTTTGGAAGTCAGCTTGTAACTCAAGCTTTCATCATTTTGAGGCAATCAATAATTTAATTCGCAAGGTGACTAAAGGGAGGGAAGAAATAGTTTAACAGCTCTTGGCACTCAGTCATCTAGGAACTTGATGCTGTGTAGTCTTATGCTGGGTGACCATTTTAGAGTGTAGAAAATAAAGGAAAAGCGACTAGATACATTTTTGGTGGGGGGGGGGGGAGTCTGTGGTGCAGTTCAGCAGTGGTATGCCTTAAGCATCAGGTGTCAACAGACTTCTCAACAAACCTAGTGAGGGTCCACCAGTTGCAATGCTTCTGTTAGAAACCATATTTGAAATGCTAGCGGTGGACTTGATAGGTCTTTAAACTATCTCAGCTATCCGAGACTGTGATGCCAAAAAAACAGTTATGCAGTAAAGAACTACCCTGTGTGCCTGACTGCCAGTCTGCCATGTCCTAAAGATGATCTGTCTCTAGCAATACTTTCAAATATTAAAAAAATTGCTTAGGAAGTCATCAAATTGGATTAAAACATGAGTAAGACCATCATAAGATGAGATCCAAAGGCCAAGCCCCATCTGTGGTTGTAATGTAGAGAAAGCAGGAAGGACTTGAATTACAATTGCGTTGGGAGTGTGTTCTCAACATAGAAAAGCATTGTTAGTTTACAATTGATCCTGAGCTCAGATCAGCCATTGGTCAAAGATAAATCATGATCACAATCCAGGTAATGAAAGTTCATCAATTATGCATTTATGTATTATATGTCTATTAGTTAACATGCAAAATTCAGTGCTATTAACAAGCTGCCCACTTTAGTCCCAAATTGAAGTCATTCAGCCTCCATTTCCCTACTGTGTAGGTCTGAGTAAGTCTCTTAAACAGCAGCAAAGAAAACAAATTGAGAAAACTGACTGAAGGTCCACAGAGTACAAAAAAATCTTTAGCGAACAAACCAATGTAGACCACCACAATCCAGGGTTGTCTTTGTTTGGTCCCGAGGGCGAAGCCAACCGTGGGTAAATCCCGCATTACCCACACCCAGGCATGGGTTATTGCTATAATATATGATATATGGATGAAAAGAATTATGCATCTATTCCACTGGTAGCTACAAGTAATCATCAGAGAAAGCTCTAAGGTCAAGAGATACTGAAGACTTGGTTCAAGACCTGGAAGGTGAGTGGGGTACAAGAATTCAAGGAAGTACTCAGGGCTGTGGAACATTAGGAAAAAGAGGAACTGGGTGAAGTCAATGAAGAATGGCAGCATCTCATACCAGCATTCATGGAAACAACAGAACAGATATGCAACCAAACCAGGAATGAAAGTAAGGTACATAAAGAAAGCTGGTCATGGAATGCAGAAGTCCAGGAAGTTATCAAAAGAAAGAAGGAGTGCAGGAAAAAGTGTGAGATAGAAAAGATGGACAAGGCTAAGAAGGAATACTGGTTAAGAGATCAGTTGCAATAGCAAAGAACAAGACACCAGAGGCACACTACTAACATCTGGAAAGTGACTCAGCAGATGGCACAAAGAAACTCTATCAGGCTGCAAGGCAAAGATAGAAATATAAATACGATAGTTATCAGGCACTGTTCATATGGGGTGCCAGCAATAACCTGGTCACCAGTCCATGGCACATCAAGGGTAGATAGAAGGAGTATTTCCATCAGCTTTTGAAATAAGAAAATGCTGCAGAACTTGTACTGCCCAGACACAACCTACAATGAAAGAAGAATAGAAAGAACCAACACTTGAGGAAGTAAGAACAAGACTAAGGAAAATGAATTTACGGAAAGCAACAGGCTTAGATAAAGTCATGGCAGACATGACCGATATGTTAGATGAGTTAGGGGAAAAGTGGCACCTGAGGGTACTCATAGTAGTAAAGAGAAAGGCGTATCCAAGATGACTGCTGAATAAGCATTCTCATGCTAGTGTGCAGGAACAAAGGAACATTCCAAGCTATGGGTAGTATACAGGTATCAAACTCTTGTCACATTGCATGAAAGTACTGAAGAAGGTACCCGACAAAGGTGGTAAGATTCTTGCAAAGAAATCACAACATCAGAGCAGATGCCAAAGTAACTCCAGTTGCACAAGAGGCCAAAAAAAGGTTAGGTTGGTTTAGGCATTGCAGGAAACTAGAAAATGATTTGGTGAAGATACGGGGTTTCATTCCCTCAGCCCTAATTTGCCAACTGAGTGACCTTGAGCAAGTCACCTAACTTGACATTCTTACCAGGTCTCCCTTGAAAAGCGACTGTTTATTGGAGAATATATAGTTGGTAATTTATTCACAGGGACTTTTTAACTCCTGGTAAAATTGATCTGATGTATAAAACAAAGAAAGCTAAATGCTGGAGATGTGGATGTGAATCAGAACCAGACCGGTCACATATGATATTCAAATACAATTAGGTTATTCCTTTTTGGAATGAATTCAAAACATTTTCTCAGGCACTATGGACAGCTAAATGTTATATATCTGACTCACTTATTTTGTTTATTGCTCCTGTACCAGATGTTGTCCCTAGATCATAGCTGTCTTTCCTTTGGTGGATTTTATCAATAGCTAGAAAAATAATTACAAAAATTGGAACTGTAAAACTGCTCTACCTTTTAATGATTTTCTAATTTTAGCTAAAAATGTATGCAAGAAAGAACTTTCAACTTTTAACATTAGAACATCAAATATGACTCATCAGAAAAAAACACTGGAAAAAACTGAATGATCTGTTGAAAAAGTATTAGTGATTCCTTTTACTGTATTACTGCTGTGGACACTTGTATAAAGTTATCTTTTTGTTCTTTTGTTATATTTGAATTGTATTTATTTTTTTTTCAAGTTTAGAAAAATAAAAATTATTTTGAAAAAAAGAGACTGTTAGTTCAGTGAGCTACTTGTTTAAGAAATGGGCATTATTATTTTTTGGCAGAGACAGAAAGAAGGTAAGAGAGAATGAGGATGTACAGCAAAGAGATGGCTGAATTGTGTGAAAGAAGATCTGCGATAATCAGACATGATTGTCAAAGAAGGTAGGAGAAGGGCAGCAGACTGAGAGAGTCGGTCACAGTTGATACAACACCCCAACTGCATGTAGAAAAACTGGGAGAAAAAGGGGGTGATTATTATAATGATTCTTTATTAGCATATGTGATTCTGTTGTTCTGTAGTCTAACAATCATTAGGGTGGAGGGGCAGCTACTCTGAGCACCAACATGTAGGGGTTATTGAACGTTCAGCTGTTTACAAAATTTCATTAAACGTTCATGTCAAACTATCATTTTCTTTCAATGGTAACAAGGAGTTATTAGAATGATACATAATAATTCATTGCTACCTTAAAATAGTATGGCATTTTATAGGCTATTATTAAATGATTGCCATTGTGATTGTTTATTTATAGACATGGGGATGGTGCCAAGCTTCCTTCCTGCAGCTCTGTTCTTATTTCACATTCACTTGTTTCGGCTTTGCTCCAGCATAGTAGATTGAGTTGACAGTTGTGTGTGTCCCATGCTTGCTTTTGAAAGCAGAAATCTGTCATTGTTCAGTCTGTACTGCATTTGTTGTGGTCTGATGTCGCAATCCCCCCCAACTTCAAAGGAAAGCATGGCAGTGATTGTTTATTGCCTGTCATAGAGATACAGAGGCTTCAGAGTTTGACTAATGAAGTAAAAGCAATGGTAGGTGAATTCCCCTCACATGGGTTAATTTTAAGTGAGTATCATTTTATTTTATTGTTTGGCAGCTGACATGTCAAGGATCTTTGCCCCTGCAAGAAATGCCTGATTGATAATTGCCATTTTATTTTATTTGCTCGTAACTTGAAATATGCATGTTTATGTGTTACATGCATTTTTGTACTATACCTGCTGGTTATGGTCAACTGTTGGCAAAGAATTTGTTTTTTGATTTTAAATCTCTTCTTGACTCTTAGTGATCTGTTCCATAGTGGAATATGAGCTTGTACTGAAAATACTAAAACAAACAAAAAGAAAAAAAGAATTCCACAGGCACACACGAGCTCCGTGCTAAAAACTCTGGTTTATTTAGCTATTAAGGCACAAATACTGTGAATACAACGATGACTAAGCACTTTCACCTCAAAAGGCATCAGAGTTGTATATCCAGATTAAAGCGCACCCTAAATACTACAAACCATTTCCTCTTCCCTAATAGAATCAAAGAATTAAATCATGCAATGCAACGAACGTCCACATCAGGGAAAGAAATCGCTTGCCCTAGAGAAAGCACATCACTGCAAACATTACAAAGTGGAGGGCTTTCCCCCTCACCCCTACAATGTGGGGGGCTGTACCCCTCACACACCCCCTAACTAAATATATCAACTCCGAGATTGCACTATAGTGGGGAAAATGGCAAAGCCATTTCTTTCCCAGGGAAAGAAATCGCTGATGTGGACATTCGCTGAAGGAGTGGATAAGTGGATTTCAGAACTGTACAAAAATGAACATTAAGCATGACAAAAACAAAAGATTATCTGCTTTATTATTACTAATAATACACATGGCAGGGAAGTAAATATATGGCATATATGTGATATCTGTGAAGCCATAGTTTGCCCTGATGACAGACTCCAAAGCATGATAGGCATATTAAATATTTATATATATATATATATATATATATATATATATATATATATATATATATAGATAAAAAACAAATTAATTCAGAAGTGCAAGACAGAAAGAAAATGAAGCCATAGAGATTTGTTATACTAGGATTAAGATAATATTAATATTTCCAAAATTAGTGAAAGTGGTTCAGCAGTGGGTACTTAGATTCATTTTCCAATACTGGTGGTACAGAACAGCTTAAAGGGATTGAAGTGCAGCTCAGTGGGTTATCTTTTAGTTGAGATATTAAACCGAGGTCTCATCTGCCTAAGTTGATGGCACTTTAGGTTGAAGTACAAGATCCCACAGCACATCCAAAAATTTTCAGTTGCCCTGGCCAAATTTCCCATAGTTGGCATGAATATCAGTTCAGTTGTTCCCTGAAAAGAGGCCACTGGCCTAGTGGAATTAACTTGGTTGGCAAAGCGTACATGTATAAGCAAATCAAATATAGATAAAAAAGACTGAGTGATGTAAGATACTTATGTTTGTAAAACAGGAACAAATAAATAATGAAGACAAATAAAGTGAATTAAGAAGTAGACAGAAGAGTGATACATGCAAGTACCTTATGGAAGAGAAATACATATAAAGGACTATGCAGATACTAAGATGCACAGATTCCTATTGAAGCACAGTGTCCAGCCTTGGGAAAAGTGTTTACAAAATGCAGGTTACTAAACCATGCAGAATCTTAGCTAATGAACAATACAGAGGAAGCAAATTTCAGAGACAGACATAGCCAGCAAGACAGAATAACAGACTGCATATAAGAAATACAACACAAAACTATGATAAAGAAACATAGAATGAAGAAAATGAAAGCTAAAGCAACACTTACACTTGTATCTACAGTATAAGTACAAATGACAATGCATGTTGTTCTTCTTTCGGCTTTTCCTGGTTAGGGGTTGCCACAGTGGAACTCCAGTCCACTAATGATTGGCAGTAGATTTTTTCACAGGTGCCGAGGTGCCAGCTCAATGCTCAACCTTCAACAAAGGCACGCCCATTCTACGCATGTCTTTTGAACACCACTCGACTGCGAGGAGGACATGCAGACTCCACACAGAAGGCACTCCAGCTGAGAATCAAACTGGAGAACCTCTTGCTGTGAGGCAACAACACTACCACTGCACCACAATGACAATGCATTAAGTCTAAAAATAACAATATTACACAAAGAAGTAAAGATAGTGAATAATAAGTGATAATCAAAAATATGTTTGCAAACAAGATATACAAATTAAAGCCAAACTAGAAATATACAAATGCAAGCAAACAGTTTACTTCTGCAATTCAAAAGAACACTTCTAGCTAAGGTTTCGTTTGAAAAAAAAGGTCACTGTAACAATCAAAGCAAAAAGGACAATGTTTCATGAACTAAACAGGAAGGAATCTAACTTAAATTAAGACATAGCAAAGGGATGGGGGTTGGCATAATGGTTAAGGTGTTTACCTTACAAACACAAGGTACAGGGCTTGATTATCACCTTTGAGGGAAACTGGCTTGGCTTAAAATGGCCTGCAAGGGCAGCTAGCCTAGCACTAAGCTATGAACCCAAGAAAATGGACTAATAAATGTAACAGATTGCCCTTTAGGGACAGAAGGTAAAAGAAAATATATGAGATAACATGGGGATACCTGTGCTGAGCCAGGGGTCATGTTTTGTTGGCAAAAATACTAATGGCAGCATTCAAATATAGTTAACAGATATTTAAAATGGTAACATCAAAATTCTAAAACATTGCTTAATTAAAATAAGCAGACAAACAGTACCATCTGCTATAAATCATCTTGCCCTTAATTGTTTTCCTTTTATGATGCTCATCTTTTATCATGTTATTCATTTTGAAACGCATGAAACACTTGCAGTACTTAACTTGCCCCACCACTGCTTTCATTCTTCATTGCTATATCTGTTAAACTTTAATGCTCTTCCTTTATATTGTTTCTGGTACAGACTGAGTACAGATGCATTACCCTCCTCTGAGCTGTCTTCATTCAGTCTATATTCCTAGAATGTTGAGGCTTCTAGGATTATACACAGTCATCAGGGGCTGGGGTCTTACCAACTGTCTATATGGAGGAATAACTGTCTCCCTGTTGAAGAGTGCTGATGGGGCAAAAAAAAAAGGACCAAAAAGGCAGAAGAGCAAATCTTGAACATCACTCCTCCTTTAAACTTCTTTTTAAGTTGGGTCAAGCTCCCCACACCCCCCAAACTTATATATGCTAACTCCAATGTTGTCATACCTCATAGGAAATGGACTATTCCTATTAATAGCCATCTGGACTCTCTACAGCTGGAGCTGATGTTTCAAATCGTTATTGGAATAAGCTTCTTGTTTGACTTAATTTTACAATAGCTAGTCCCAAAAAGTTGAGATTTTTGCAGTACAAGTCATCTTGTATGTCAAATTATCTTAAGCATTTCCAGTGCCAAACCATGTTTAGATTTGGATCAGACCATGAGCAACATATTTCATAGTTGTCTGGGTACATTTCTCTAGAAATGCAATTTATTCATAAATTATATAGAGCAATAATAGTGAATATTAAAATAAACTGAAAACAGTAGCAGCGTGACAGGTTAGTGTATTTACTCAGTATACTGGAAGGGCTAGAGAGGCTAGGCGATAACCATGACGACTGCAGAAATAGAGAGGATATGGATACCTGTCATTTGGCCTCACATTACCCCGGTACTGATATTTAAAAGTATATTTATTTTATTTTTGTAACATTTTGTTCAGTTATTAACTGAGGAAGCCATTTATTAATTGAACATTTTTCTGAGCAGTTAATTGATATAATTTACACTGTTGCATAATGTTTCTGTAATAATATTTTCAGGAGTATCTCTGCCCTCAGTGCTGTAATACAGAAACCTAGCACTTCTATCATCTGGTGCTTTCATTGAGATTAAGAAGTTTGTTGAACACATGTGCATGAATGGGTGCACCTTCTTTGAAGGCTGAGCATCGGGCTGGTAACTCAGCACTGTAAAAATCCACTGCCAATCATTAATGGGACGGAGTTCTGCTGTGGTGACCCCTAACCAAGAAAAGCCGAAAGAAAGAGTTAAACACACAACATGTTTGGCATGGTTGGAATGGGGCCTGGAAGTAGAAAGCACAAAGAAACTATTGTAGACACAAAGCATTTTCTAGTGCCAAACCATGGGCAATATATTTCAGGATTACTTGTGCATATTCCATTACACATTAAATGTTCATTACGATAGGCAAAGATCCTAAAAGACATCCTTTCTTAATATCATAAAGGGTGTTTATAGGTAACCAATTTCTTCCTTGTAAAGATGTTTCAACATGGATACACTGTATTAATAGTCTGTATTTATTTTAAGATTTTTAAACTTTGTCACACTGTATAAATATTCTGTACTCTCTTTTGAATTATTCCTGTAAATTGTAATGCATACCTGTCTTATGTTTTGTACTGTATTAGTTGTCTATGTTACTGGAGATTTTTCCCCAGACCACTGTTGAAAATGGATTGCCAGTTCCAGACAGACTTTCCTGGTAAACAAAAGCAAATAAATAAATAAATACTTACATATTTTTCCTGTACTTCCATGGTGGTGCAGCGGTAGCATTGTTGCCTCACAGCAAGAGGTTCTCCCGTTTGAGTCTCAGCTTGGGTTGTGAGTGCCTTCTGTGTGGAGTCTGCATGTCTTCCCCGTGGTCGAGTGGGGATTCGAAAGACATGCGTTGAATGGGCATGCCTTTGTTGAAGGTTGGGCGTCGGGCTGGCAACTTGACACCATAAAAACCAACTGCCAATCATTAGCAGACCGGAGTTCCGCTGTGGCGACCCCTAACCGGGAAAAGCCGAAAGACCAACAACAACTTACATATTTTTCCTAAATATGGTGTAGAAAGTTGTATTTATCTTAGTTCTGACCTTATAACTCATAGCCTGTTTTTAAGTCAGCTCCATGCCTTAGAAGGACCAAGCCCAGTGTCTGACCAAGACACCCCAGGTTTGACTAATGAGGTGACAGACAACTAGCCTGCTCACCTTTTTGAGGTGGTGAGTGGGGAAGATGTGCTGAAGAAGCATGCTATTGCTTGTTTTAGATGTAAACCAGGAGATTGAGGATATTTGTAATAACTAGGTATAAATGTAGGCGAGGACCCACAATGAACTTTATTACTGTGTGTGTGTGTGTGTGTGTGTGTGTGTGTGTGTGTGTGTGTGTGTGTGTGTGTGTGTGTGCACGTGTATGTGAGCCTGCATGTATGTGTGTGTGTGTGTGTGTGTGTGTATGTGAGCCTGAGTGTGTGTGTGTGTGTGTCTGTCTGTGTGTGTGTGTGTGTGTGTGTGTGTGTGTGTGTGTGTAGGTCATTATTCACCCCACTGCATACACAGATGCCCTGCACCTATCTTCTGAGGAAGTTACACCAAAAAGGGAGTTTAGTGATTGATGGGGTGCACTAGTTAGCTACTGATGCCCCCCCCCCCAAAAAAAATTAAGGCTTAATTTCACATAAAATGCAAAAACTAATGTTTTAGACAATTTCGGTCTATTATGATCTGTAATGTACACTAACTCAAGTATACAAGTTCTATAAAAATTATCAAAAGTATTTAAAAACATTTATTTTCTGAATCTGTGATTGGAATTTACAACAACAAAAAAAAAATTCTAGCTATGGTAATTTTTTAATGTTTAATATTGCCACTAGATAGCAAGTGGTCATCACAGAAAAAAATTATAGTTTTAATACATTTTGTTCAAATTATATTTTTCAAAGCTTTTATACAAAAGGATGACCTACTTTAAAATTCTACCAATATCTTATATTTAAGTCAGGAGATTTAGTCTGTTGTAAAAATTAGTTAAGTGACTGACTTGTTTTACTCTAAACTAGTATATTTCTGTAAGGGAAAAATTTAATAGATCCCTTCATGATGTCAGTGAAGGCAAACATTTCTTCTAGAGCTGCAGCGTCATTTATAAAGATCTGGGAAAAGTCCTTGCTGAGACACCCCAAATGTTTCAGTTCCTGTCTGAATGGAGTGTCTGCTACGACCTTCTACATCCTGTTGCCTAGATAATGTTTTAGCCACACTAACACACTAGGAGTGTCTCCAAAATTAGCCTAGAGAAAATTCCTTTGCAACATAACCATCCTATTATTTATGTAATGTAAATAGAGTTATGCATTGTATTATGTGACAATTCCATTTGATGCCATTTTAATATTCAGAAAATAAGAGTAAAGCATGAACACATATCTTGTGCTATATAGCTGTATTAACCTGCATTACGTGTGCTTCTAATGAGGTAAATAAGACAAACAGACAAATTATACATTTATCAGTTTTAATTGTTGCGTTTTTAACCAGAGATATAATGTAACTCTATAACTGTATTCCTTCAACTTTACAGTCTTGCAAAGTGTAGCCACTGTCCCTTTTCAGTGTGTGCATAACTGCACTCTAAGGATAATTTTTAACTAGAGGAAATATGTCATGTTTGTCAATGTTAATGAATAACAGACTGGTGATATATAAGCAGTTCAGTTTCTTGAAGTCCCAAGATATCATCACAAAGAATCAGAGAAGCAGACGTTTTCTGGTAATACTTGCTTTTATCTTTTAAGCTGAAAGTTTCTTCAGAAAAAAAAAATATTTTCTTAACATTAAGCCAGAATAATTGTTGGGTGTACCTGCATATGCTGTGTTATAAAAGCAAATATGTATGTTGGTTTAGATTTTATTATATTGAAGCAGTATAGAGCTGTTTCTTACTAGCATGCAGGTCACTGTAGAAAACATTAAACACTGATTGTTACTTCAAAATTCTGCATCTTTTCAGGTCAGAACATTTCATTTTATGTAGTAGTAGCAGTATAATAGTAATGTTAACTCATTACAGCCATGTGCACCTCCAGGCATTTCTGCAGTTACCTCCTACTACACCTCTAGGTGTCAAATATTGCTTGTTCATATTTGTGTTAATAATTCCAATACCATGCTACATAAAAAGTATCAGAATATTTTATCTTGAAGCATACATGATGGCAAACACAATTGTATTGCTATCTGACCTCTGTCAATGAGTATTTATTAGAACTGTAAGGTGATAAATTTAGGTTTTTAAAGGTTCAAACCCACCCACTGGGAGTTAAAGGTACACACTCAAAACTCAAAACAGCTTTACTGGAGGGAATCAGTTAAATTCTAAGAAATAATGTGTTTAAGGTCATGATTTTAATTGGACTTTCATAGTATTGTGAATGAAGTATATTGTGCCTGCATTATGTTTCACAAGACAATAGATCAGTAGTGCTAAAGGCTTACAGAAAGTTTTCACTGCATGAAGATGATGATGATAGGGTTGTGACAGTGCGTGTGTGGGGTGGGGCAGTAAACAGTTTACCACAGCAAAGCACGTGCATAATAAACACTTTGCTCTATACACTATCAGTATTCTGCTTTTTGGGGTGTCTATTTTTCTTTTCTATTATAAATTAGCATCTTTACAAGTCCTTAGTAAAATGTTAATTTTTAAAATATTTTATTCATTCTGTATGAACTGGATAACATATAATAGGTGCAGCTATTTAAACTTGAAAATGGAACATTATCTTGCTTGAAAGCTGCAGACTGTGTAAGTGAAGTCTGTATAAATCAGAAACATTTCTGAAACTTTTTAACTCATTAAAGCTCATTGTCTTACCCATTACAATATTAGCTAAAACAAAACTTGTGAAAACACAATGCTTTTAATGCATTCTGGGGTATGCTGTTATCAGAATCTTTTCTTACTGAAAGGAAGCCATAGTGCAATACTACTGTTTGTATGAAGAAAATACTCTAGGATGTAGTGTTCATGCTTCTTTACTCTTGCACCATAGTGACTGGTAGTTCAGTACCAATATCACTAGTGATCAATTGTAGGTATTTCCATTTGTATAAAACTGGCATGCTGGGTTTAAAACAAGATGAAGTATGTTTCACATATTAGTAAGCAAAAGAAATTCAGAGTTAGAGAGAGAAGAAGATTACATTTTTTAAGCACACTATACAACATTACTTAAAAAATTATTAAGTGATAAAAGCATTACATCAGAATACAAAACAAGTCTTAAGTGGCATTTAGTGGGCAAAAATATTGCACTGCTGTTCATTGCAAACCATTTGATTGTTTCATCTAATATTACCAAAATAATACAAAATGTCAGTAAAAGTATCAACATTTTGAAACTACTCTGTTAACATCAGCAGCTGGATTTTAGCTTATTTACTGAGTTTTGCTGATGAAGAGTACAATAATTATAACGGTAAGTTGTACATTTGTCTCGTGTAGTGTTGTTCCAGTGTTATGCCTAGTGTTGTGTTACTGCACCATCATAAAATAATCTCTGACATGCAACGTATATTACTGAGTCTCCTTTGATGGCAGCATCCCAGAAATGTAAGCAACCTCCATTATTACTTTACTAAGACTTCAGATCCATGTGTACTGCTCTCATTTGGGAATTACCTGGAATATTCAGGAATAGATAACCAATAAGCAGTAGTGACATTTCTGGTCAAGTTTCCTACTTATCATGTTAGTTTAAAGTCAAAAAGACATCTGTAGCAATCCAGGATGAGTTAGGATGGGTTATTTTATTTTATTTTAGGAGTAGCACTGCAGGAGGAAAAATAATATGAAATACAAACAAATGTTACTGAAGAAATGTGTGTGTTAATATATTTGGTCAACATAGCAAAATGTCGACAGCTTCTTGATTGATCACAGTGAAATTAGTATATATAATTATCGGCATACATCTCAACCTTTTAGAGTGACAAATTTGGACAAAGCCATAAGTAAAAGTGGAACAAAGGCCCAAAAATAGGAACAATTTTTAAATAGTGCGCTTACAAATGTAGAAAGTTGATAGAATAACAGGTTTTGCATTAGCGTGAATTTTCTGAAGGGCATGACGTCTGAAATTCAAATGTCTGTCATTATTTTCTGACTTCAACTTTTAATCATTTGCCACTAATTTGCCTAGAAAACAACAATTTTATGAAAAATGGACAAAAACATGAGGCAAAAATCTGGACATTCTGCGAGAATCTGTACAGTTGATAGGTATGATTAGCAGTGGGTACAGAGGGGCTTGCACCCCCCCCCCCCACAAAAATGATGTTATTTTTTTTTTTTGTTTACATGTGGGAAGGATTTTCCTTGCTCAAGTGCAGTTGACTGATGTTTGTGATGTTGACCTTTCGTGGCCAACATTCTTGCTGTTGATATTTTGCTGTGTCGACCAAGGTAAGTAATCCAATCTAAATATATATGGGTGTGGGTGAGGGTGTTGTGAGTGTGACTAGGTTAGAACAGAATTCTTAGCAAGCATTTTGTGGTATGTTCTCAGGAAATCTCAATGTCATGTCCTGAAGTAAGGGAACTAGAATTCAGTAAAACAACAAAGTATCAAATGTGTCTACTAAGTGACTCAGGTGCTTTTTTATAGCTAAAACGCATAAGGTAAGTAATATTATGTACACATGTATACACATGAGCATGAGACATATTGCTGACACCCCTTAAAAGAAGTTCAAGCAAGAAAAATAACTACTAAACACCTCCATTGCAGAATAGCAGGTCAGCCTGCAAGTGCTGTGCATTCTGGAACACAAGAAACACTGTATAATAATTGGTTTTAAGGGATAAAGCATGAAGGCAGTGTAGTTGCAAAGGAAAGGAAAGGCATTCCCAAATGTAAGAACAAACCAGGAAAAGGAAGCATGAATTATAGTAGTAGGAGGTCTGGATCAGATGAAGCTCACATATGACTAAATTTAATTTCAATTAATTTTCTGTTAGCAGCTACTAGAACATTTACAGAATAGATTATACTCCTATTTTCATGGTTTTGAGAGTTTGTTTATGATACATCTTTGGGCCACTAGAGCTATGAACCACACTTACATGTATTATAGCATACTGGTCACGTACAATAAAACAGAATTTACAACTGCATACAAGTTGCTATGGAGGTGGTCAGATATTACAGGCCATGAACCAAAGCAGTGCATAGAGCTGGTCTTATTGTATTTTAGAATGGAAAGTAGAGTTCTTTGCCCAGCAGCAGACATGGCTTCAGGAGTCAGTAGACAATGCAGAAGGCAGCACTTTTGAAGGACCTGTTTCAGTCTATGGATATCTGACTCTGGATACATGCTTCAAAGTGCGAACAAGAGTCAACTTCAAAGATGTCATTATACTAGTCCCTGATACACTGTTCAGAGTGGATTAGAAATAGGGTCATAGAGTGGGATCAGCAAATTAACATTTTACATTAAATAAGGCATAGGTCAATACTGTATATATATCTACACAAAAACATGTAAAAATGTAGATTATAGATCTTTTGCATTTCAGCTCTGTGAACAAATATACTTTTCGGGTTCATAGAATGCAGTGTAATAGCTTGTCAGAAAGAAATAATTAGCACTGAACTGTCAGTGTGTCATAATAATGTAAGCTCATCAAACCACCAAGCATTAATTATCACCAGTGAAACAACTAAAGACAAGTGGAGACAGCTAATAATACTAAATTTAATGAGAAGCGCAGACAAGGAGGTGAGATTTGACTCAAACTGCACACATAGTTTGGTATTATACAAATAGCACTGTATGGCAGCAATGTTAATGCTAGATAAAGTAAATTCCAAAATGCAAATGTAATTCAGGCCTGTGGTGTAAGTAACCCATTGCTCACAGAAGGGCATTAGCTTTGGCATTAATACTTTTCACAGGTGGGTGTAAGACTAGAGGACAAAACTAGTTTGGCTTCTAACTACCTAGAGGGTATTATTGTTAGTATAGTCATCATTCTGGAAGGTATAGCAATAGTTTTATACATACCAATTATGCCAAAATGTTCTTAATTTATCACAATTTAAATTATGTTCACTCTGCAAGTGTGAGGAATATAAATGGCCTTGAAAGACTATATAGCAGTTTAAGGGCTATTTATATACATACAATTAATGTTGTTTTGGGACAAGGTTGTATTTTTCTTTGCTTTCTTATGTAGGTATGCATATATGCATTTTATTTGCTATTGCTATGTATAAGCTGGATTGCAACATCTAGTTTTATTGTGTTTAAGAAATTCTTACATCAGACATCATAATTAAGAGAAATATGTTTTTGATACTTGGAAGAATTGTAGGCGGCAGGAATAAATGCATGTCCTGCCTCAAATATGCATTTTTTGAAAAGCTGGTACTCTCACAAGCTTTCATTCTCAGTACTACAAATTATAAGCAGTAAGTGCAGTAATTTGCACTTAGTCAATACAATGTCAGTGCATCAGTTAAAGCATTGCTATAAAATATTATCCTAAAACAGCAATTTAGAAAAACAGATGCTATGAATATCCCTAAGTAACAGCAATAAAATATTTCTTACCTCAACCATTGTTTTATATTTCCAAAGATTTTCCACTTTTGACAATGTTCATAGAAATAACTGAAGGTGGATTGAAAGCATCTTTTTCTAAAAACATCTTATTTTAGAAAACTGTGATTTCTGCTGTAAATATAGGTAGGAGTATCTACTACACTGTTCGATATTTGGTGGTGTAAATACAGTGGAGAAAAAATACTTGACATATTTATTGGAGTTACAGAAAATATGAAGTAATATAGTCAAGACTTTGGCTTGAGTTATAAGCAGGCATTCATTTTATCAGTGCTGGTAAAAAAATGACTTTTGGTCACATGTGCCTTTATTTTCAGTAAGTATTTTTTATTTTTTTTTATGATATCAAGCTAATTTGAAAGGTCCAAAGATCATTTCCAGTCATTACTTAAGCTACAAGGTAAAGTTTGCGTAGACAGTGGGCCAGATTCATTAAAGCCTACACCTCATGAACATATCATGTGCATGAGTATGAGTGTGTGTGATGTAGAAGTTTTCTCTATCTTTGTATGGAGACACATTTCAGTATGGAAATCTGTGAATAAAGGGTATATTGTCTCTGCATGAGAGATATCTAGATGCAGGTATACTGTCTTCACATAAGAGATACATGAGTGCAGTTATATTGTTTCTGCACGAGACATATGTGAATGCAGGTATACCGTCTCAGCACAAGACATATGTGAATGCATGTATACCATCTCAGCACGAGAGATATGTGAATGCAAATATAGTGTTTCTGCATGAGAGATATGTGAATGCATACATATTGTCTATTCATGACACATATGTTGTTGTACATATGTGTCCATCCTGGAGGGAAGGCATATACTTGGGTGCACCTCACAGCTGATCCCTGGTGGAAATCAGGGACACCTGAGGGAGGCAATGTCTTCAAGGGAAATATGCAGAGAACATCATCTAAGTTACTGCAGAAGCAAGACCACATGCTAAGATACTTGCATTGCATGACTGATGTCAGATATCCAATGAGTGTTTGTCGTGAGGGAAATGTTAGGAGATAATGTAAAT
Source organism: Protopterus annectens (assembly GCF_019279795.1). NCBI lineage: Eukaryota > Metazoa > Chordata > Ceratodontiformes > Protopteridae > Protopterus > Protopterus annectens. Next base: position 1,107,805,410 of record NC_056746.1, read on the forward strand.
TTAGTCCCAGGTCGCAGTAATATGATGTCCCTTAAGTCCTTAATTCCCTTGTCAGTCCCAGATGTGGGTCAGATATAGCCTGGAGGAGGCTAAAGTGGGACCATTAGGCTCAGTGAACTAGGATAAGAATTAGTGGCTGTCGATGATCAGTTGTAGAGCACGGTGGTGCGGCGGTTAGGGTTCTTGCCTCACAGCAAGGCATTCTCTGGTTCCATTCTTAGCTGGAGTGGCTTCTGTGCAGAGTCTGCATGTTTGTGGTTGCATGGGTTTCCTCCAGGTGTTCCAATTTCCTCCCACATTCCAAAGACATGCAGTAGGTGGATTGGGCCCTCTAAATTAGTTTTAGGTGTGAGTGTGTGTGCGAATGAGTGGTACAAATGAACTACTGTTCCAGGGCTAGCCATCCAGTGGTGTAAACCTTGGCTTGAGATGATTGTCACTGTTAAAGTGACACCCCGATGCCATGTGCAAAATGGGAAAAAGGGGTTAAGGATGGATGATCAGCTGTGTTAAGCCAAAAACAAAGATGCACAGTCTTAATAAAGAGTCATTACTTAGTTTAGGGATCCTTTACATGTATGACTTGCATAGAATAAAAAAGGGTTTGTTTATGCTCAGTGTGCTTCTGCACTTCTGTCATTATAAGAACAGTTTATGATAACACAGAAGTATATGTGTTTCTGTATGAAACCATGGAATAGATTATCTATCAGTATATCAGGAATCCAGGGGAGGAATAAAGGATGTGAATAAGAACAAGTGACATTTAAATTTGTTTTCTATTAGGGGATGCAGTTTAATATATTCTTATTAGATGGAATCACCCCTATATCAGATGTAAAAGTGGGTTACTGATCATCGCTATACTAGTGAAAGGGGAATTAAGTTGAGTAATAAGTCCCTACCTGAAGGAGCTCTTGGACATATTCCTTGACAACAAGGATTAATAAGGAGAGGTGCGAATCAAGGACCACATGGGAAGTTGCCTGCCCATGGACTGATTCACAGTGCTAAGGAACAGGTATGATACTCTGTCTGATGGGGAGATTTCAGACTACAGATATATGCAAATTGTAAGCTGGAAGCTACTATCATGACTTCTGAAGTGAGAAACAGAGACAAGACTTATTTGTGAACCCATTACTGAAAAAGTGGAAAACATGAGGTGCAATAAATGTAGAAGTATGTTAATAGAAAAAGGAAGCATTAGATGGTAAAAGACTGCTACAGTTTAGAAAGGGAGCAAACAAGGCCACAGAGGCAAATAAAGTGCCCTATAGAAGAATGAAAGCAGTGGGTGCTGTGTATTTGCACAATGAAGGATTACACTGCTGATACTTAAATAAGATGAAAAGGGGGTGTTTCTTTGTGTGTAGAATTTAGTTGTTTATTTAGGAGTTATTGAACAGCAATGCAAACACATATGTACATTCAGTTATTCACTTCAGCAGATGTATACATAATGAAGGAGACTCAGAGAGGCAAACATAGCATTAGCTGTCAACCCATTACTTACTTAATTACATACTGTTAGCCAGGATTTGTCATTATGTTTCCAATTAAATGTCCTGTATAGAGATCTTTGTCAACATTTTTGACCTAATTAATTGTACATCTAAAAATTATTTTTCATGCTGAAACATAGGAATCACAAATCAGCATGTAGATTTCTGCCCCAAGTTTTATTGCTGCTATTTATGGAGCAATATGAATAACTTCTGTGGTAGCTCATTCTTACAGTACATTCCTAAGCATGTTAGTTCATAATTCAACTGGATGGAAGACCGCAAATTCTCCCCAGGGGTTGCACCTATGTCCCTCATGGACATGGGGCAGTCAGTGCTGATCATAGACTTGATCTGCGAACAATGACCATCAAACCAGGATCAATTACAGAACATGGGTATAACATGGATAGGCTTGTAAAAGGTCCTATGGCCATTAGCCTAGTAACCTCCTGTGAGCCTGTAAGATGAATCATGCATATTTAAGCCAGTTTAGTCGGACTCCCCATTGTTTCTTTCATTACTATTTTGTATTCCTACTTCCTTTACCCTTTTTTTGCCATTTTTCACTTGCATACCCTCTCTGCATGGCTTTCATGTGATATCGTCTACACTCTTTTTATTAGTTAAACTGCGTGTAGCTTCTTTGTCACATTCTGCCACTTTGAAAGCAAGCTTGCCCTCAGAAGCATTTAACAATATTCTTTTAATAGCATTATCACCCACATTGCTATAATTATAATGCATCTTTAGGTGTTATTTCCATAACTAACTTTTATGTTTAATGCTAGGCCAGGCATCAGATATAAGTAATTTTTTTGTTTATTTTCATAATTACACTACACACAAATCTGTCTCTTAGTACAACTGATAATTCTGTTTTTAAATTGACAGCACTCATCTAGTCTGTTTCGTTTTGCCATATGCTCTAAAATGCTTGTGTGCTGCATTTGATTCCATTTGTGGAACCTAAAATGTACTGTAATTACCATAGGTTTCAGATTCAAGTGCTTCTGTGAAATCTGCAATCTATAAATGATTTTTCAGATTCTATATAGTTGAGTTCATCTTGTCAATGTCAAACTCCCCAGCTAAAGTTTTCCATTGGGACTCTCTGCTGGTGTAGTTTCTAAGTTTGTATAGGCACTAATTAATTTCTTTTTTACAGATTTCCACTTTCTTCATGTTGTTGTGACCATGGAATTGATATGCATGAGTCCAAAGAGTGTAGAGGGCCTGCCCCCTGCATAAAAACACTTATACTTAGTTTTTTTTTTCATCAGGTTGAATTCCTGACTATTTGTGTTTGGTAAGTTTTTTCCTTGACGAGTCATTATGGAAACCTTTCAAATACATTTATTTGCACAAATGGATGAATATTGTTTCATTTCCCTGTTACACAATTTTTGATCTAGAAAAATTCACTCTCATTTCTTTCAGCGTTTGATCTTTCATTTGTATATTTTATAGGAGAAAGGTAGTATGTATTGCCATTAGCTTGAACCTGGGTGCTCTTACATGAAAATTGATTAATACTTTTTTTAATAACAGTTATACATGCAATACACTATATGTTGTTATATTCAGTTATTAAATATCTATTATAGGTAAATTTCATATATTGACTTCAAAAATGTTTGCACACTTTTATACAAAAATAGCACTGCACTGTAATATCTAAAGATAGTTGTTTGTGCCCCAGAAGCATGCTACTTACTTTTGAATTGTTTTATAAAGTAAATGCGTTTAAAAGTGATTTTGCTACATATACTTGTGTACTTTTTCTGTCTATGCTTTTTCTTCACACAGCTACCTATACTAATGTTTTGATCAGCACAAAGTGTTCTTTTTGTTTGCTGTATCATGACTTGTTTTCACCCTTTTCACTAAATTATGTTATTTTCTGAGATATCATGTATACTTGACATAGGCTCATCACAGTTTGTTACATGTTGGTAAAACATAACATTGGACTGTTAAATTCATAGTGGTATCCCTACTGGACATGTGACTTTCACTTACTGCTTTAGGAGTAAGAAGTATGCATCACTGCAGATATGCAACAGCCAAAGTGTGTTTAGAAATGAGGCATAGAATAAGGCAAATAAGAGAATTGGTAAAACTCACACTGAAGATAAAAGGAGACAATGGATGCAAGTATACCGCTTTTGGGAAAAAAGTTAAACTGATGTCCTAGCTTCCTGTTTTGCTGGTAGTGAAACAGTTAAAGATCCACTGTCACCTTCTGACAACATCCAAGAGAATTTCTTAGTGTATTCAAAGCAATATAAATAGCATATTGGTTTCCAAAAACAAGGAGTCAGTGATCTGGTGGTGTTTACTCAGTCATCAAAAGGCAATAAATAACAAAGTAAATCAAAATATGGAATAAGAAATTCTACATTTATAAAGTCAAAAGAATAAATCTAAATAATATTTTGTTTTCAAAATATAGGGGTAAGTTATATAAAAATAAAAGGGAAAGGAAAAAGAGAAATACAGCATTTTCCAAAATAAATATTGAGAAAATACAATTATATAGGTAAGGTCAGAGTGAGTATAATGGGTGGTAAGATATTTCCATGTGAAGAAGTGAAAAAGAACTGAAATATGGTGAGGAAGCAAAGCACATTGTTTAGATGTGCAACACCAAAGCAGTGAAAGGATCAGTAATTTCAAATGAACAATAAATGGAATTATTCAACCTCTTTTTTGAAAAATGATTAATGGTGTATGGTAGGTCATCACATGTTGGGTTTGTACAAAATGGAATCCAAGCATGATTCAGGGAAACTAGAACCCGGTGAGACATATTTGTTTTGAGTAAGGCAAAAGAGAAGCTGCTAAAAGAAGGCTACTTAGATTTCTGTAACAGAAAGGAAGTAGAGACCAAAATCAGCACGGCTTGTGGTTACGTGACATGCTCAGTGTCTTACAGTAGGAAAGAAATACTGAGGGAACATGATGACTGTGATCTACAGCTCACATCCTTAATCACATTTGTCAGACCCATCATAGAGTACAATGCCCCATTTGGGATGTACCTTACAAGACACCTGCAAAAGCTGAAAAGACCACAGAAGTACCTCACCAAGAGGATCACTGGTCTCAAACAGATGCCCTATGCAGCTCGACTGAAGAAACTCCAGCTGTACTCGATTGCATACTGCCTATTCAGAGGCGATCTCTGTCTGACATACAAGGCCATGTCCAACCCAGAATTGATGGAGATGCTCCACCTAAAGAAAACCATATCCCCTCGAGCCACATGCTCTAGGGATCTAAAGCTCACCACAACAATAAATAGGAAATACTGGAGGGATGGATTCCTGTCCCAGAGACTTCACAAACTCTGGAACAAAATTCCAATCCACATTAGGAAGTGCTCTTCACTAACCCTCTTCAAGAGAAACCTTGACAAGTGGATGGGAAACAGAAAGTTTACCCCGGGGATCACTTCAATGGCTCTGCTGGACAGAGGCACAGGGAACTAATCTAAGGGGGTGGCGTAAGCCAACACATTCTGGCTAGGCTTATAAATGCCTTCATGCAGATAGCCTAGTACCTACCTATGAACCTATAAATTGCCAGACAAGCTAATGTAGTAAAATCAAGAGGCTGTGGGACATGATTGTGCACATTCACTGTAGGATGAAATGTGCAGTGGAACAGGTAGGTGGTGATGAAGGAAAGAAAGGGAAGTTTGGGATATTAACCTTGAGCCTGGAGGGGGAAACCTGGAATATTCCAGCACTGGACTTAGAAGGACCTTACATCTAGAGTAATGGTGGAAAGGGAAGTATTTCCAGTGGAAGCTGCTTTAACAGAAAATGATGATCCTGTTGTGGTACAGGCAATATGCTTGACCTAGTCCTAATCAGTGCAGATGGGATAACTACACCAGGTCTGAAAGATCAGTTGCCTAACTGTAATAATACTGTAATGTATTTCCACATTATTGGAGAAATCCTGAGATGTGCCATAAAACAGAGATCTGGTATGACAGGAAGGAGTATTCAAAGTTCGTCAAGGTGCTTGATGTTACACTTTGTAGGAGGAGGTTATACAGAATTAAATGAGGTCCAGTGGAAGCAAAACATGACAGATAAGGAGGAACACTCAGTAGAAATGTCATTAGTGGGTAAACACTGTTACAAGTCTTAAATAAAATAAATAAAAATTAGACAATGGGGTGCCTTAGGATTCAGTGCTGGAGACAATGCATTTTCAGATATTTGTGCTTGGTACTCCATTGGATTTGAACAGCACAATTAGATTGTTTGCTGTACAGCTGCAGTGGTGCAGTGGTTAGTATTGTCACCTCACAGCAAGAGGTTCTCCCATTCGATTCTCAGCTGGAGTGCCTTCTGTGTGGAGTCTGCATGTCCTCCCCAGGGTCGAGTGACGTTAAAGACATGCAGGTAGGTGTGAGCATGAATGGGCATGCCTTCTTTGAAGGTTGGACGTTGGGCTGGCTACTCAGCTCCGTAAAAATTCACTGCCAATGATGAGTGAACCGGAGTTCCACTGTGGCAACCCCTAACCGGAAAAAGCCAAAAGTCTTAATTAGTTTGTTTGCTGATGTCACAAATACTTGTCTACAAGTGACAAAAGAGGCACGGGGTCTCAAGAAAGACCTATGGAAAACATGATGAGTGGACTGACAATTGGGATGATAGAATTTAATGGAAAACTACAAAGTTATGTACGTGTGTGTGTGTGTGTGTGTGTGTGTGTGTGTGTGTGTGTGTGTGTGTGTGTGTGTGTGTTGTATGTTTACTCACATGCAAATCAGAGAGGTGGCAGCTGGGTTCAATGTCAGAAAATTGCAAAAGAATGCAGTTTAGTGTAAGAAACCTAATAAAAAGTATTTATGTATTCTAAGGAAGGAGTAGAAAAACAAATAGGGGGATTTTCTCTCTCTAGATAGATAGATAGCTAGATATAGATGCATATACTTAACGGGGTTAACTGTAAGTAAGGCAGATGTGTATTATGCTTTGGGGACATAAGACCCAAACTTAATCATTGTTAAATAGTGTAAAATGTCACTGGTAAAGCAAATCGGATACAAAGCTGCATTACATGGGTAATGAGTTATAGAGCTGTGACTTCATATTTTCATTGTACAGGGTATGGATAAGACTGTGTCTATAGGATAGGGTGCAGTTGTGACAGTTATAAAGTATAAAGAAAATTACTCTGCTAAAAACAATATAGTTATAAAAATAGTGAAGGGCAATGGGTAAGTGGTGAGATAAATAAAGACAAAGAAACTGGGGGGTATAATGTAAATAGAAGATGAAGAAGAAGGACAAATGGGGAAGAGTAGGATATAGGTACCAGACTGTAGGGTGTAGTTCAGAGGATATGATGAAATACTTCATTGTAAGGGTGATCAGGTCCCTGGAAAGAATACCTACTACAGCATTACACAGCAAATTATTATGGGGCTTCAGGAATACCTAAAGGAGAACAGGGAAGTAACAGAAGAAAGAATAAAGAATGAAATAAATATATAATTAAGACAACTCACTAAAAATGAAAACACATTATATATATATATTATACACACACACACACGCACTCACGCGCACACACACACACACACACACACACACACACACACACACACACACGCACACACACATGGTCCTTAGAAAAAAAGGAGAGAAGATGACAGAGAAAGAAGAAAATGGGGAAATGGCACTCAGAAGGGAACATAACTAAATGGGGGAACTGTTTTAGAAATGAAATGAGCACATTTTACTTTGACAAAACAGTGGTGAGATGGTGGTACTCCTTTGTTGAGAAAGTGGTGGAGTTAGAGGGAAAAAAAGTGACTTTAAAAATAGAAATAGAAGAAGAAAGTGGAGGTGTGGAGCAGCTGCATTTTTCAGATGGACTGCATTGATCAGGTGATCCTCTGCACCTCCTGCTTTTTGTATAACTGTATGTTTTCCCAGTATCACCCAGAACAATAAAATGTTAAAGATGCTCTGCTGGGCAATAAATTACTGGCAATATCTGGTATAAAGTCCATACATTCTGTATCATACTGTATTTTTTATTAAGAAAATTAAAACATCTTCTGTTGCTTTAATCAAAGTATTTTTGTTTGTAGCGTGATTCAAAAATGAGGTTGTAATTTATTTCAGTAAGGTGCAGTGTTGTTTTCTTGAAGTGATTTATTAAAATATGCTTCCCAGTTATTTCTTGGTCAAATCATTGCAGGACTGTTCTTTCTGAGTAACAGCTTCATGTTAGGATAAAGCTTCACACCAGACAAGAATCTGAAATGATCATAATCTAACCCCATTAAAGTGAATGTTCTTAATTTTAAAGAAAGGCAATAAAATTTTGATGTAAAGATTGTGAGAACAAAGAAAATGCATTACAAGCTTTACAGTAATTTGCCAAAGTAAAACTAATCTTTTGATTAATCTATTGATATATATAAACATAATGTTTTACAGCTGTGCACCACGTGTACCTTTGCAACTTAATCTTATACAGAATTTGGATATTATACTTAATCCTGATTATAATCAATGCAATACTCTGTTTACATCACATATAACACTGTGTTCATCATTATAATTTTAAATATATTTTATTCCAAGGAAAACACTTCAGTGTATTGTATTTATGCATGTTTAACTGCCAAGCTTCTGCTGTGATTTGAAGGCTTTAGGACCATGGTAAAATATAACATTTGTTTTCTGTCTTTTCACAGTACTTCTACAACATGAAACTTGTTTTAAGTCTGCTGTTAGTATTAGGATTTGTGTATTATTGTGCCAGTGGTAAGTTTTCTTTTTTCATTTGTGATGTGTGTGTGTGTGTGTGTGTGTGTGTGTGTGTGTGTGTGTGTGTGTGTGTGTGTGTGAATGTTTGTGTGTACTGTACTGCAGTTTTATTATGTTATGAGCATGCCACATGATGGGTTCTTTGATGATTACTATTTTTGTGTAAAAAAAATTAAAATTTAGCCCTACCCTGAAAATATAACCTTGAAGCTATGACCATTATTTTGTTGCTTTAGATTTTCAGATTCAGACTATTTCTTTTTCATTATTCAAATAGTGGAACCCTTAATAAATATTTTATCTATGTTGAGTTTAGTCAGCCTTTTGTTAGTGTTAAAAGGTATCTCCTTTATGCTAATGGTATCCTGCTAATGTTGTCAGACTACAAACCTAGGATTAGTTTTACTTACTTGTTTGCTTGTTAATCAAGTAAACGGTCTGCATTATGACCCTTTTCAGCCATGGTTAAGGCCAAAGACAGAAAAGTTGGCAAGGATAAAAAAAAATCCTCCCAATTCTTTCTAATTGCCTAATGCAGGCTGGTCAATTAGGACAACAATGAAAAACTGTGATTCAGGGATGGATATGCCTGCAGTGACAGAGACCTCAGCATTGGCTCTGTACCATGTCTCTGAACTGAAAACTGTGCAGTCAAACCTGGCAGTATTTTCCCTAATGGCCATGCACCACATTAGCAAAGATAAATCCTACACACACACACACACACACACACACACACACACACACACACACACACACACACACACACACACACACACACACACACACACACACACACACACACACACACACACACACACACACACACACACACAGACATACACACACACACACACACACACACACACACACACACACAGATTTATCTGTATCTATAGCTATATCTATCTATATATGTCAATATCTATTTATATATCTTTATATCTTTATTGTTATCTATCTGTAAGTATGTGTATATCATTATTATCATCAACGACCCCCTTTTTTCCCATTTTCTACATGGGGTCAGGGTGTTGTGTCAATGTTGACATCTCTTTCAATTCCATACTGCTCTCTTACCTTCTTTGGCAGTCATGCCTGACTGTCGCAGGTCTTCTCTTACACAATCCAGTCATCTTTTTGCTGGATGCCTCATTTCCTCTTGACTTCTAAGAGTCTGCAAAAATCTTCTTCACTAGATTGCCTTCTGCTTTCCTATACCTGTGCCCATACCACTGTAATCTGTTCTCTTTGACCTTCTCTTAAACTGGAATTACTTTGGCTTTTGCTCTGATGACCTCATTTCATTGCCTTTCCTACAATGTTCATCCTACCATCCATCTCAGGCACTTCATCTCCATTACCTCTAGTTTCCTTAGTTGCTCAGCCTTTACTATCTAGTTTCCTGTACATACATTAGGGCTGGTCACACCACTATTTTATATACCTTACTTTGAACTTCTTTGCATTCATCTGTCACTTAATACCCCTGACACTCTGCGCCAGTTGGCTGCAATCCCTCTGATTCTAGCTTTGACCTCCTCATTACACTTCCCTTCTCCATAATAACCTCTTTCAGATACATAAAGCTGTTAATGTGTTCTCCTATTTTCTTTTCTATCTTAGTTTTCAACATCTTATAATTTCCCAAATTTGCTGCCATGATAATTGTCTTATTTGTTCTTAGTTTCATCTTGTATACCTTCAGCCTTCCATTCCATTTTTCCTATCATTTGATGAAGTTCTTGTTTAGAGTCTGCCTGTAGTGCCACTTTGTCTGCATAAAGCAGCTTTGTTGATCTTTCCCCTCCAACCTGTTTGCTAATGTAGACCATCACTAGTATGAACATCAGTGGTCTCAGAGCTGAACCCTGTTGCATACCTACTCCCACTAGGAATGCCTTTGTGAGTACTAACACTGTTCATATTTGTGTCATTGGGTCCTTGTACATAGCCTACACTAATTCAACCAATGTTTTTGAGACACTGAACCATTTGCAGGACTGCCCAAATTATTTTTCTTGGGATCTTGTCATTTGCTTTCTCCAAGTCTGGAAATGCTCGGTTGGACTCTTTCCTCATCTCTAGTTTCTTCACAACTATCTGGCTCACTGCAAATATTGGGTCAGTTGTGCTGCATCCTGATCTAAAACTGAACTGCTCATCTCCCATTTTACTATCTACTGCTCTGCATATTCATATATTAATCACCCTATCTAGAACTTTTTTGCAGTGAGAAAGGAGTTTGATGCCTCTATATTGCCCACAGTTGTGAATGTTCCCTTTGTTCTGGTACACCTCTACTAGAATGCTTATTCTCCAGTCATCTAGGATACACCTTTCTCTCCATACTGCTTCAAGCACCTTCGAGAACTGTTTCTTCCCTAACTCTCCCAACATCTTGATCAAATCTACTGTGACCTCATCTAAGCCTGCTTCTTTCCCGTAGTACTGTTTTTACTTCTTTTAGGAAGGGCATCTCTTCTTTTTAATAATAGTCTGTGTTTGGGGCAGTACAGCTTCTGTGTTTCTTTTTTCTTCATTCAGAAGCTGTTGGAAGTACTCCTTCCATCTGCCTTTGATATCCTGTGGATTGCTGATCAGGTTGTTATTGATATCCCTTATGAAGGGAGTTGGGTGTCTATCTTTATTATTATTCTGTCTTTGTCTTGCAACCTGATGGAGTTTTCTTTTGTGCATCTGCCGAGTCCCTTCCAGAAGTTGATAGAGTGTCTCTGATGACTTTGTCTTTGCTATTGCAACTTCTCTCTCAGCCTCTTTGTTAACCAATCAGTATTCCTTCTTAGCCTGGTTCTTCTTTTCTACCTCCCACATGTTCTTGTACTCCTTCTTTCGATGACTTCCTAGATTTCTGAATTTCACTACCCACTTTCCTTGTGTACCATATTTCCATGCCTCAGTTGCATAACTGTTCTGTAATCATCACACATGGAATTTTTGAGGAACTTCTATTGTTCTTAAATTCCACCTATTTCCTCTTTTTCTTGAGGTACTAGAGGCCTGCGTATTTCCTTTAACTCTTGCGCTGTCTCAGGCCAACTTTTAGGTTTTCATCCTTTGTTGACTTTGCAGCCTTTTCTGGCCACTGATTGCAGCTGATTGTGGCAACCAGTGGTTTATGCTGTGGGCTGACTGCTTCATTAGAAAATTGTTGATTCTACCCTAGTAACCTTTCCTTGCTATGAGGAAATCTAATTAAGTTACATGTTGGCCACACTTATGTGTGATCTAGTGACAGTTTCTCTTCTGGAACCATGTGTCGGCTACCATCAAGCCATTTGCCAGACAGAAGTATAAAATGGCCTCAACTTTATTCCTGTTTCCCCACCCATGTGGACCCAGACAGTCCTCCTAACCTGTCTGTCCCTATATGTGAATTCAGGTCCCCCATAATCAACACAACTCATGTTGTCCTGCTTTATCTAGTAGGTCCTGCAACTGCTCCCTAAATGTACCAATCTCTTTCCTACCACAACTCCGTTGTGGAGCATGGTTTGAGATTATGAATATTGCCCTGTCCTTACACTGGAGTCTGGTTGTCATGAGTCTTTCACTAATTCTGATGAAATCCCTCACTGTCTTCTGAAGCCTCTCCCTCACCACAATTACCAACTCACCTCTAGTCTGTCTGCCCCTTGAGTAGTAGACTTGGGACCCCAAGCCAAGTGACTTTGCTTCACTGCCTTTTCATCTCATCTCCTAGATACACAGGATGTATAGCTTCCTGATTGCCATCATGTCATCCACTTCCAAGCTGTGTTTTATCAGTAAATCTATACTGAGTTAAGCAATCCTTACTTCTTCTTAGGCAGATTGATTGGTTTTAGGTCCAGGTTTTGCTCAACAAAGCTATCCTAGTAATCCCTATTCCAGAGAACCCAGGTTTGGAAACTGGACACTTTCCAGCCAGTAGCTTTTTGACCCATGGCTGCTGGGTTTGATGACAATCACACACTGACCAATAGGGGCACATATACTGCTCCCATGATTAACATGGGTCCCTGGCATAAGCTGGAGTAGGTCCACTCCTCAACCTACTTATCACTAAATATTCATGACAATTTTTGGCAATATTGGTCACCATGACCAAATAACTTATACCCAATTTTTACACTCTTTAGTTGGTTATCCCTGACATGGCTCACAGTCTGTGATCTGTGTCCATCCATCCATAACCTCCTTTTACCCATTTTTGCACACAAAGTTGGGATATAACATCAGCAGTGACCATAATCAAGGGCCAATATTCACACTGCCAGGTGGCTAGCCCTGGTAATGGTTGTTCTTCTATACCACACACACACACACACACACACACACACACACACACACACACACACACACACACACACACACACACACAGTCACACCTACAGCCAATTTAGAATGCTCAGTCCATGCGGGAGGAAACTGGAGAACCCAGAGAAAATTCATGCGAGTATGAGGTGGACATGCAGACTGCACATAGAAGGCACACTATAATGGAACATGAATGCACTTGCCAGAAACATCTTTAATATAAACAGTTTTATTCACATAATAAAACTTAAAGAAAGGATTCAACAAAGTAAAATTAAGATCTGTGGTCTTAAAAGAAAATAAATGATAGTACATTTAACAAACTCTGGTGCTGAACATATTTAAAACACAAAGTATGTAGTTGTGTCTTCTCTAGGATGACAGGTTCCAGGTCTCCTCCTCCGGCAAACCATCTTTGGAAAAAATGCCTCTTCTCTAAGAACTGTTGTTCTAGGACTACAATTCCCTTCTACAAGAGTAAGAACCACCCTTTATGACTTTTATACTGCTCTGGTTTTTCTGTCTGATTTCTGACTTGTGTCACACATTCTCTTTATCCACGCACCTCTCCTAATACCTGGGTTTGAGTGTTAGCCATTTATTTTAATACTCCTTGAACATATATTTTCTATAAGCAACAAATGTATAAACAATATTAGTGCAATCTCTAGGTAGTGTATTAATTAAATCACTACAGTTGAGTAGTATGTGAATATATACAGGTGATTATGAAACTCTTTAGCAAAACATCTTCTTATTTTACAGTTACATCAGAAAAAAACTCACAGATAAACCGAATGCATGAATCTCAGACTAAGTCAAAAACCCCAGAAGCACTATCCCACGAACTTATTTCACCAAATAACTGTATTTTTGCAGACAGGCGATATATATTTATATAAAACTCTGATATAAAACATATCTCCTAGAACCCAAAACTGAACAATCTTGCTGATATTTGTCACTACCTGACATTCACTTAAATTAACATATCCAGTCAGAATTGAATTCAACCAATGCATACTTCAATGGACTGGAAGGTAACCATATCAATCTATCTGGTTATATATATTATATACGGGTCTATATTACTTTGTTGAAACCCAACTTCAGAGAACAGCTGTTCATTGAACACAAATCAGTGAATGGATGTTCTTCAAACGTTCACATCAGCTAACGTCTTTCCCAATGAAGTGAGTTAATTGCCCACATACCGAGTGACACACACTGCAGTATATCAAACCCACCAAAATGGGGGCTACACCCACCACACCCCCAATGTGGGGGCTGCAGCCCCTACTCCCTACTTATATATACAAACTCAGAAATTGCACTACAGTAGGGAAAAGGGCAAATTTGGCTAACTAACTCACTTTCCTGGGAAAAACATTTGCTGGTGTGAATGTTCCATGAATAGTCATTCGCTGAAGTTGGGTTTCGGCAAAGTAATATAGACCCTTATATACAAATGTTAAATTTATATATGTGTTTATTTATAAATATATGTGTATACATATATATCTAGTTTCACTTCAGAATCTCGAATTACTGAAATCCTGAATTTCAGTAACTCGAGACTATAAAGTTGAACCATTCACAATACCGAATCCCACAATCATGAATCACACAATCATGAACATACATACACCACACATCACATAACACACACATCATTCTACCCAAAACACACAAACCACACAACCCGGCACCCCCACCCCTACTTATATATATATATATATATATATATATATGTAAATATATATATATATATATATATATATATATATATATATATATATATATATACCAACTCCGAGATTGCACATAACATAAAAAAAAAAAAAAAACTCACGCCATGGCATCCACTACTCGCTCACACACAAATACACATCACACATACACAAACACCAACAAATCCAACACTCACACTTACACCTCCCTACCCTTACCCACACATACAACATACAAAAACACACACAAACACTCACTCACCTGCAATTTCAGGCACCATAACACTACACGCAACATACTGGAAATGCATATGTGCAGATTCGAGATTTCGGCATTCTGGTTTTTGGCTTCATGGTCTTGGATTACTGAAATTTGGGATTTCAGTAATTTGAGATTATGAAGTGTAACTATATATATATATATATATATATATATATATATATATATATATATATATATATATATATATATATATATATATATATATATATATATATATATATATCACAAATAAAATACCTCGGAAGCTGGCACAATAAGGAGACTGAGACCAATAGTTCAAATCAGAAATTCCTTCTTCATTAAAAACTACTTTGATACAAACAATCTGTAAGATAGAATCCAAAACAGTCTGTAAAATATGAAAATATTAAGCACTTTTGTTCATTAAAATAGTGTTAACCAGTTGAACTTCATCAGAATAATGGTGGAATGAAATAAGAACTAGTGGGAAAAAAATTTACATTCTGGAGGGGGTGTGTCCTCCCTATTTAATCCAATTAAG
The DNA here is from genome assembly GCF_019279795.1 of Protopterus annectens. Taxonomy (NCBI): domain Eukaryota; kingdom Metazoa; phylum Chordata; order Ceratodontiformes; family Protopteridae; genus Protopterus; species Protopterus annectens. Next base: position 1,107,820,559 of record NC_056746.1, read on the forward strand.
GATACTTCTAACATTAAGGTTCCCATTGAGTCCAGGGGGTGTGTCTGCCTGTAATTTTACTCGCCATCTCAATTCTTTAACTTCCAGAAGGGGATTGCAGTCACCAAGAGGCAAAGAAACATGTTCAAGAACCACAAAATTGAAAGTATTGCACTGTGCATTATTAAAAGTGTATTTAGCTAAAGCATTCTTAATGTCTCTCTTTCTAAGTGCTTGTCTTTATTCTTTAATACGATCACTTAATTTCCTTATGGTTTTGCCCACATTAAATGCTTTGCAACAGTCACACACTACAAGGTAGATTATATTCATGGAGTTACAATTAAAAGCTTCTTGAAACCGAATCTCTAGTTTGGGATTTTGTAAACAGAAGACATCCCCTTGAGCAATGAAAGGGCAGCAAACACACTTGCCACAGCAAAATATATCTGTATCCTGGGAAGGGAGACTGGTAATCGAAGGGGTATTCTTTTCAAAAGCTGACTTCAGAGACAAAGTCTTTCTATAGCAAAAGCTAGGACTGGGACCCAAGACTCTTTCCAAATCTGGACTATTGTTAATAATTTCCCAGTTCCTGGACAATATCTCTCTAATAGTCCCTCCATCAAGCAAGATGGGAAGTGGGAATCTGGAATGGTCATTTGAGGAACCTCTGGGTTTATGGCTGTAACCAGATTTAAGGATGGGAGGATATTTGTTTTGCCTGTGAACAATAATATCAGTGAGGATTTCATTAACTAATTTTTCTAGATAATGTTTTTCTAAAAATAACCATTTAAGAAATTGACTTTCTTTAATGAAAATATCATCCTCACTTACAATCCTGCTAAGTTGCACAAACTGCCCCTTAACTATATTCCTCTTCATAAAAAGGGGATGGTGGCTAGAGAAGTCTAAGTAGTTGTTCTGAAAGGTACTCTTTCTATGAATGTTGGAAGAAAACTTGAAAGAAACGGGATCCCTGGCCAAACTAACTTCAAGGAAATTAACTTCATTCCCTTTACTCGAGATGGTAAAATCTAAGAAACTCATACTCTGTCTAATCCTGTCAAGAATGTTATCCAACTCTAATTCTGACCCTTCCCAAATGAAAAAAATATCATCAATGTAACATTTGTATACCCTGACACACTGAAAACCTTCAATCTTGCATAGTGTGTCTGCTTCCCAAGAGCTTAGCACTAAGTTAGCATAAGTGGGAGCCATTTTGGCTCCCTTTGCCATCCCTTCAAGTTGTTGATAAATAACACCATTAAAAGAGAAAAAAATATTTACCTGAACTAGCTCCAGTAAAGTAACTAAGGTGTCTGCTCTAAGGGGAGGGGTGCTGGTGTGTTTGGTCAGGTAATTCAACACATACTCTAAACCTTCCCGATGTGGGATGCTAGGGTAAAGAGCTACAATGTCAAGTGTGACTAGTATGCATTGTCCCTCAGTGGGTGGGCATTTAAAGAATTTGTTTAAAAACTCCCAGGAGTCTTTAAGGAAGAATTGTGATTTCTGAACCAAGGGGTCCAGAATGTCTTCGTTTTCTTAGATGTTACAATATGCCTGATGGAGGATCTATCAGGTCTTTGTGAGTCTTTGGGATCCGAAACATTCTTCCTACCTGTGGGAATTTCACTTCCATAAACTCCCTTTCTTCCTCTGAGACTAAACCTTCTCAGTACAGTCTGCTAAGAGTATTATCAATGGAAAGAAAGCTTTGGGAAATGTCTTCAGGGGAAACTACTTTATGTTTAAGTTTGTTAGAAAGGCTAGTTTCCATTTTATTATTATAACTGCTAGTATACATAACCACTATGCCAGCTCCTTTGTCAGCATTCATAATCATAATATCAGAATCTCTACTTAAACTGTCTAAAGGTTTCTTTTCTTCTTTAGTCAGGTTTGACCACTTGTACTGTGTTTTGTTAGATAGAGCTGACCTGATTTCCCTTTCACAAACCCTGGAAAAGATATTCAAAGTAGGGTTGAGTGGAGGATTAAAAGTGATCCTTCTTTTCAAAGGGGAGCTGGCCTTCATCTGAATCCGTATCTTCACTGTTGCTGGCAGGAGACCTACTGAAAGTGTCATATAAACCAAAATGTGCAGGGGAAGCACCATTTTCATTAACTTGCAAAAAATAATACCAGCAGAACTAACATCAGCATTGAAAGTGTCATTACTAACATTAAAGTCATTGTTTTTTAACTCTGGTTTGAAGTTAAGCTTCCTGCAATATAGTTTCAGGTCAAGAATAACATTTGTTAATGAACCCCTCTGAGAGGGAATAAAATTAATTTAAGTAAAATATTCTTGCTGTGTGTGTCCAAAGACATATCAGTTAAATTGAAAATGTCTTGAGTGTGCGAGGGACAAGACATGCTGGAACCAATTAATGCAGTCTCTGACCTTGAGCTCTGTTCCTGCCTTTCACTCTCCCTCTCTCTCTCCCACTCCCTCTGCCTCTTCCTTCTCATCTGCAAAAATTTGTGGGAATCTCCCTGTTCATTGGACTCTGCAATAAAAAATAATCTCCAATAGAAGCTGAGTTAGGTTTGTTGTTGTTGGCTCTACTTTGAGGTGGGTTATGTGGGGGAAGAGGAACAACCCTTGGGATACTGCTATTAACAGCACTGTTGTTGTCTGGTGATGCTTCAACATAATTGTCATCTCCTGTGTTGTCAGAGTTACGATGTCGTGAATTCAAATTAATTGTTTTCTAACTGTCGCGGCTTGCTGTGGGAACTGGCCATTACTTATTCTCAGTTCCGTGATGTGCTGTTGCCATGGTAACCACATTATTTGAAAATTGAGAGGGAAAACATCTGGTAACTACATCTTCTTCTTTATTATTAAAATAAACCATACCTCTGTGTTCAAACCTATGTGAAACTGGTCTGTAAAATACTGATGCTCTATTATTATTACCACTAAATCTGAGTGGGTAAGCGATATTCTGTTTTTACTGCTCTGTATCCCTGGCTAGTTTCTTCCTCTTTTTATGGATTAAGGTTGCAACATGTCTAGATAATTTAGCGTCAATACCTAGCCATTCATTTTTCGCTCCTAGGAGGCAAGAGTGCTCTTGAATAGCTATGTTAAGAGCAATAATTTCATCAGCCAGTAAGCACATCTTTTTACAATAATGTTCAATAAGCACCCAGAGCATTTTAAGCCTGCCTCATTAAAAACTTAACAAAGGGGCTTGAATATAAGTCACTGAATGATCTATTCCATTAGGAATCTTGCTCATCCTTAAGCCTTGAGGAACTATTTCAAGACCAATACAAGTATTCAGATAAAAAATGTCATAGTCAACACTTTGATGCACAGTCAGAAGTCTTTCTAGTTTGTAAATCAGATGTCTACAGTTACCTGGAGGCGCATACTTTTACTAGTTTGTGGTTGGTGTAATTCACTATTCAAGAAATCAATTCTTCCATCACTCTCCAGGAACAGATTAGCTCTATCTGAAGCTAATAATTTATCAATAAAATTGTTGTCACCAGTATGCTTAACTAACTGCTTAACGGCTGAAGCTGTCACAGAAGTGTTGCTATTCAAAAGGTTGCTGGGTATCTGACTGCTCAATCTACCAAACAACGGTCTGGCTCCCATTACTCACTTCCATCTCTAGACAGAAAGACAATACCAAAATTCAGGAAAACTGTCCACAGTCTTTGAGGCAAAACTACACTCTATAACAAATAAAATACCTCGGAAGCTGGCACAATAAGGAGACTGAGACCAATAGTTCAAATCAGAAATTCTTTCTTCATTAAAAACTACTTAAATACAAACAATCCACAATATAGAATCCAAAACAGTCTGTAAAATATGGAAATATTAAGCACTTTAGTTTAAAATATGAAAATATTAAGCACTTTTGTTCATTAAAATATGAAAATATTAAGCTCTTTTGTCTGCTAAAGTCTGAAAATATTAAGCGCTTTCATTCCTTAAAAAAAGTGTTTATATATATATATATATATATATATATATATATATATATATATATATATATATATATATATACGTAGTTATAGCTTATTATATAAGCTTTCTTAGATGTATAATTATCTCAGACATTAGGTGACAACTTCGAAGCTTTGAAAGGTACTACATCATTCCTAGAAACCTCTGTAGGGTATACTACATCTTCATTGCAACATTTTTGTGCTAGCAGCTATTGTGCAATTTTGTTTTATCATACTTTTTTAGATCACAGTGACATGTGTTGTGCAATCCAATTGTTCTGTCTATTTTTTAACTTTTCCCCACTGTAGTAAGACTGCACAGTTGGTATATAAAACAATGGTGTGGGGGCTTCTCTGTGTTAAAAAGATTTTTTTCTGTTTTTTTTTTTTAGGTTTCTTGATGGTAAACAATTGATAAAACTTAATTAGTTGTTATTTGTCATGATGGAATGTACTGAAACCCATTTCTTGTGTCCTGACTTTTCCATTTGCACAGCTGCACTTTTTTCTTTAATCAGAATTGTCACTGTTGTTAGAATATAGTCCATGCTTTTCAGATTTGTCACTTTTATTATACATTTTCTATTACTTAACTTTTGTTTATCTGTTTAGTAACTGTAAATGTCTTTTATCTTGCTCTTCTTTTATCTGACCCATTTTCACTGGATTATCATTTATGATTAGAAGCCTCTAATTACTATTGTAATTTGAATACATTTGATGCTGATAAAAAAAAACAAAAAAACAAAATTGGAAGTGAAATTTCTGCCTTACTTGAATAATACATGTACACACTTTGGAACTTCCTTCTTCTAGCTTTATCTGCCGGATACCTTGAAAGAATTTCGTATGTAGTATTGTTGAAACCACTTCTCTGACTGTGAGCAGTGGGGGATGCTTTCCTTTAATCACTTTATTCAGGATCAATACAAATGCAAATGGTGACATTTCACAACAATAACCACACTATTCACACATTCGTTTTGGGTCTGATTTCTTCTAAATAACCATAAAACTTTCCATTTGTTTCAGTTCCCGATCCATTTTACTGGAGAACTTTTTGTACTTTCATTGGTGCATGATTCACTAGTATTTATACGAATGTCATGCTCTTCTGTCAGACTTCCAAACCTGTAAATGAAGCAACATGCCAGTGAATATCATTGCTATGGCTCTGCAGTATTTAAGATGTTTTTGTGACTATATTATTGTTTCTAAATATGTACAAGAAAACATGATCTCTTTGCTTTTAGGCTATGAATTAATTTCATCATATCTAGAGTCGCAGAAGCCAAATAAACCAAAATATTATGTGAATTAGTATCTTTAGGTGATGTGAAACAAAGAATTTTGTTTTCATTTTTATATTCACATCAGTAGCTCTTGACCCTGTTGCTTTAGTTAGTACCTTGAATATGTTCATAATGTGCACTTGTCTCTGTCTTATTTGCTTTTCAACCCTTGTGCATCAAAAGTATCATCAGGAATAATATTACACTCCATGACTGTGCATAGATAAAACTCATAATTTCAGTCTTTTTACTTTAATAATGCCAACAAATAGCTATTTTTTATGTTTATTTATTTTATTTCATTTTATTTATCTATTGTCAACTGGGTTAGTCTGACTAAGCTTGTAACCTCTTTTCAGAGAACCCCCAAGGTGCTATTTATACTCTTAGGAGAAATTTGGCTATGGCATCAGGGAACTTCCCCTACTGTGAGTAGGAACCATTTTGGAAGAGTACCTCCTGTTTACATTCCAGGTGCAGGAGCAGCCTGGAGAAACAGGGAGGCAGATCAAGAGAGGGAGATGATGGAGAAGTGAAGGAAATTAAGGAGAAAGCAAATATAGAGACTGGAGAATGTGTGCAGGATTCAGAGGAAGTGTTTCAAAGAAACCTGTTTGATGGAGTTGACTCAGCAAATGACGGATGTACAATACAACCCTCCAACTGGGAGGGTTGGTGGATGATTTACTTAGAGAAATGGTGCAGAGTAAGCCAGAAAATGAAGGAGATGTTTTCTGGGGGACATTTTGGAGAAAATACAAAAGGAGGATGCAGAGTCAGTCCTGAAGAATAGTGTTAAGATGGAAAAGAAAACATATGCAGAAAAAGTAAAAGACGGCAAAAATGAAATAGCAGAAAAGAAGACAGAAGAAAATGAAAAAAAAGGAAGTACATGGTAAGGATTCAAAATAAAGAAGACAAAGAAATAGACAGGTATGAAGTATGGGACAATTTAATAGTTCCTTTGGGTGTAAAAGCACATGAGCTAAGAGCATTTATTCTTATTAACAAGCAGACATTTTGTGACATTATATTTGAGACTGTTATTTTGATGGAAAATTTTCTTGAGAATATGAAAAAAAGAAAGACTGTAACCCATGGAATCTTTAATGTATAAAAGCATTTCATAGGCAAACAAAAAAGAAGATTCATGTACAATTTCGAACAGAAGTAGAAAGAAAGACTTTGAAAGGACATTTGAAAGCTTTATATAAAGAAGTACTGAACATTGCAAATGTTTGTGACAAAAGGATTTATGGACTGGTGGCTGGGATTGTAATATTGTGTTAAAAACAGAAAGAGAAAAAAATAATACATATACCAAGCATGATAAATATGGAGGGGAACAGGAGTATTTTAAATACTGGGGACAACTCAAAACATGTTTCTTTTGTGGAAAAGAAGGACATTTGATAAGTAACTGTGACAAAAAAATGCTATATTTTTGGGGATATTGGCCATGATACAAAAATGTGAATTGAAATGTTATAAATCTAATAAAATTGGACATTTATGGATGGATTGCAAAAATAAAGTCATCAGTAAGGAAAAAGAAAAAGAAAGGGACGAAAATGAACAAAGAAGAACTTTTAGAAGTAGTAGAAATAGAAGAAAAATTAGATGAAAAAATAATAAAGAGGATATAGAAGAAGGTTTTGAAATAAGTGATGAAGAACAAATAAACTGGGAAGTAGAGAAAGGGGGGGGATAATTCTATTGGTAAAAGACAGAAAAAGAAAATTTAAAGGCATAAGACAAAAGAAAAAAAAGGAAGTGGATGAAAAAGAATATATAAAGCTAAAGATTGGGGCTTGGTATAAGGGTTAAGGTGTTTGACTCACAGACATAAGGTGCAGTGTTTGATTGTCACCTTTGGAAGGGAAACTGGTTAAGCTTAGAATGACCTATTAAGAAAGCTAGCTTAGTAATTAGCTATGAACTTATGAAACCATGAATCTAAGGGAAATTGAAACTTTTAGAGTGCTTTCTGTAAATGTGGATAGTATTAAGAATATAGTAAGAATAATAGGAATTTTGGAGTGGTGTAATACATGGGGTTCCTATTATGAGAGCGAAGATTCCTTTAGGTGAATACAAAGATGTCGACCCATATTGCACGAAGTATGTAAACCGTGAAAGTTCAAAACCACGAAGTTCGAAATGTCGATTTATTTTGGTTGGCCAGCCTGTGGTATAGCTCCATAAGGTAATTGTTAAAGTGTTTATCTCCCAGACACAAGGTACAGGGTTTGATTCTCACCTTTGGGGGATACTGGCTTGGTATAAAATGGCCCACAGGGGTAGCTATCCTAGTATTTGCCTATAGGAATTTAGTGTTAGGATTTGGGTTAAGGTAAGTGCATAGATAGGTAATGTATGTAAGAGTTAGTGTAGTGTTAGAAGTAGGTGTTTTTTAAATGTATGTATGTGTTTTATTTATTTTGTTTGGGTGTATGTGTGTAGGGAAAGTGTGTGGTAGTTACGGCCCTTAGGGTTAGGGAGGGGTTAAGGATAGTGCATAGTTAGTTGTGTATGTGTGGTTTAGCATAGTGTTGGAGGTAGGGTTGTTTTTTAAATGTATATATGTGTTTCATTTATTTTGTTTGATTGTATGTGTGTAGGGGAAGTGTGTGGTAGTTATGGACTTTAGGGTTAGGGAGGGGTTAAGGAGAGTGCATAGATAGTTGTGTTTGTGGGGTTTAGTGTAGTGTTGGAGATAGGGTTTTGGTGCTTTAGTTTAGGTTAGAAGTAGGGCTTGGTTAATGTATGTATGTGGTTTATTTATTTTGTTTGGTTAGGTAGTATGTAGCAGGTGGTGGGGTTGGCCGACTATGACAGTTTGATATTTTTTTTCACGGTTTTAGTGCATTCAGGATTTTTGCTGTTTGCAGTATAGGGGTCGGTGTTTTGGTATTCATGCATAGGGTTTTTTTGCTTTGGTAATATAGACCCTAATACATGTGATGTAGCTGTAATTATATTAGAAGACACAAGATTTTTTAAAAAATAAGAAAGATTACAAACAGAGAAAATATAGGGAGGAAAGATAATCTGAAATTTGGGAAATAAGAGATGTTCTGGATTAGTTGTATTCTGTAAAAAATACAGAAAAGATATTAGCTATATCTTTGGCAAACATGGAAAAATTAACATTGTAGATTTAAAATGGAAAGAACAAGTATATATAATTATAACATTATATGCTTATATTAAATATAAAGAAAGGAAATGCTTATTTTATCAGATTTTAGACTGTGTAGTGATAAATATGAATTCAATAAAAACGGGAGACTCTAACTGTGATTTAAGAGGCAAGCATAAAAAGAAAGGAAATGATATCAGAAAACGTTAGAAGTTATATGATGTAGTAAGCCAAAACTTTGGGACAAAAATTAATGGACTTACAAAAGGACTATATATAGAACTGAAATAGATTATTTTATATTATCAGAAGGTTTCGTTTGAGGAGAAGGGGAGGCAGTTGAAACAGGATTTTCTGATCATCTTGCAATAGGGCTAGAGATAAAAGAAAACAAGGAATATATAAAATAGACAAAGGAATAAAAAGAACAAATGAGAAATGGAATGAAGAAGGAAAGAGATTAGTAATACGGTTATGGAAAGATAAATTTACTGAGAACATTTTATAAAAATTGTTCTGAATGGTGGATGATATTTAAGGACAAATATAAAAAACATTTTTACAGTGGCAATATGATGTGATAAAAGTAGAGAAGAAAAATATGAAAGAATATACAATGATGCTTTGGAAGATTTAGAACATGATAGAATGTACTTTGACAAATGCAAGGAATTATATGAAAGTAATCAAGAAAAATACAAGAATTGTTATATAAGTAAAGATATTTTTACAAGCAAAACAAAAAGTATTGAGTTACTTAAGCAGACTTGTAAATGAAGATGGCTGTTTAATGGGAGAAATAAAAAATGTAACAGGATAAACAGAAAGAACTCAGGAAAAATATTATGAATAATGTAGTACAATATATACAAGAAAGGTTTAAAGAAAGAAAGAAAGCAGTGAAAAGGACACGGAAAGTAAAAAGTTAACAGAAAAAGAGAATAAAGAGTTGGAAAAGGCGATTTCTTTAGATGAACCAGATAAAATATTAGGACAAGTAAACAAACAAAAAAAATAAGGATTTTGAATGAATGGTTAAATGAAGGTTTTATTTATAAATTATTATGTAGTTGAATACTGAAATTCATATGAAAGAAGTAAAATATAAGAGAATTAAAAAATTGGAGACCATTTGTATTGAATAACAATGATTATAAGTTCTTTATGAAAATAATACAAAATAGATTTGAAACTAAAATGGAAAATATTATGGAAGATAGCATATATAGTATAAAGGGGAAAAGTCCTCAAGAATTATTAATGATAGAGAAGTTGTGGATGCTATTATGAAGAGAAAAAAAGAAGTGAAAAATAATGATAGGAGACATTAATAAGACATTTGACACAATTGAACATGAAACCTTATAGGTAATAATGAAAGAATATAATATAAATGAGCAAATTAGGAAATTATATATGTCAGTGTATAGTAATAATAAAGTAAAAGTACTTGTAAATGGCTGGGTAAGCCAAGAGGTACATATGAAGAGTGGTGTAAGACAGGAATGTCCTATGAGTTGAATTCTTCTAAATGAAAGTTAGAAGTTATGCTGCTAGATGCTAGGAGTCTTAGCATGAGACTGCCCTCATGGCAAGCATTCCTTGTCCTGGTGGATGCTGACATTTGTGCAGTCACTGAAACCTGGTTCAAAGCTGTGGAGAGCACACCAGCCTTAGCAGGTTACTCATCCTGCTGTACTTTCAGACCCCAACTGGAGGGTTGCAAAGTTAAAACCGGTGGAATTTCAGTATTTATCAAAGAGATATATATACCTCCAGGCTGGTAAAATGGCATGACCTATTGCTAAACATGAGCTAAACTCTTGGCTAGGCTTATAAGGGCCTCAGGGCCAATAGCCTAGTAACCTGCTATAATTGTATGATGGGCAGGAGACACTCCAAGTGCAGTTAATTTGTTGACAAAACACCTATTCAAATCATAGCTAGCTATAGACACCAACCATGACTCAGGATGTCCACTCCACCTATCTGGACTTACTTGAATCCATCAAGATGCAACCCTCTACTTCTACCTCAATCCTGGGTAACTTTACCCAACCATACAGTGGAAGAGCTATTCTAGCCCAAACATGAATGCTCAGAGATTCTTCAACTTTTTCAATGCCAATGCATTGGATCAGCTGGTTGACACCCCTATGAGAGGTGAAATAATCCTGGACCTGGTTGTAACTAACATGAATAGCCACTGTAGCACCCCTAGAGTGTCATCCTCCTTGATAAGATCCTTGATAAGATCCAACTGTAAAGTGATCACTTTTGAAGTCACCATCTCTCCTGACCATCCCCTTGTCAGGATGAAATGAAAATACTTTTACAAAGCTGACTACAGTCTCTTCAGAGCAGGTATAAGCAGCTTCACAGCCACCATCACTTCAGTTGGAACTAGCACTAATGTCCAAGCCTACACCAAAAAATATATATGAGCATCTACATAGCTGTATGGACTCAGCAATACCTGACAGGACCAAATCATCTTCCTCAAGGAAGAGTAAACCTGTCTGATGGACAGCAGCAATAAACAAACTCTATAATAAAAGGAAAAAAAATACTGTCCAGGACCAAGAAGGAGCAGGTACCAAGTTGGAAGCAATCTCTCCTTTCTCCGAACAAGCAAATAAGGTTGCTGTTGAAATCCTCTAAGGCAAAATTCGAGTCCAAATTGGCCACATCCACTAAGGACAATCACAAGGCCTTCTTCACATATGTCTGTAATCTTAAAGGTAATACCCAAATCTGCTCTGAACTGGTGGTCAATAACATCACATACACTAACTCCATAGATATAGCCAACCTGCTGGCAGATAGGTTCAGTAAAAACTTCACCCCCCTGTCCATCCATCACTAAACCAGGACATCCCCAGCACCTGCCCCCTTCCCATCATCACCAGGAAGCAGGTCCTTAATGCCCTCTCAAAGGCAAAAAATACAGTCTCCATGGTACCTGATACCCTGGCTGTATCCTACATGAACTCAGGCATGAGTTCTCAACTCCATTAGACACCCTATTCAACCAAAGCCTGAGCACTGGCGTCATGCCAGCTGAATGGAGGACAGCCACTGTCATCCCTCTACACAAAGGTGGAGTGTCCACTGATCCAGGCAATTATAGGCCCATCAGCCTAACTAGCCTGATCTGCAAGGCCATGGAATGCATTATCATGGACCTTATAAACAAGGACACTGGCAACCTCCAGACACTTGACCAGACAGAGTTTGGTTTTGTCAAAGGGTGATCATGCCTGTTAAACCTGGTCGACTTCTGCAAAATAGTCACCAAAGCCATGCACGAGGGTATGAGGGTGCATACCACCTACCTTGACCTGGCCTAAGCCTTTGACACTATTCCCTACTCAGGCATTCTAGATAAACTCTCCCAGCTAGGCATCAACCTGTATGTTACCAGATGGAAAGTTAACTGGCTCACTGATAGAACCAACTCAGTCAAAGTAGGAGAAGCCACCTCTAGTAGTAGACCCACAATAAGCGGTGTACCCCAAAGATTGATCTTGGGGCCTCTACTGTTTGGGATATACTTTTCTGAGGTGCAAGCCAAAACCAGTGGTGTGTGGCTGACCAAGTTTGAAGATGACTGCAATCTGGGCTCTGTCTTTAATTCCCCTAGTGATGTGAATATCCTTCAAGATGGCCTTACCCAAACTAATGACTGGTGCCAGAAGCATGGCCTCAAACTGAATGCCAAGAAATGCATCATTATCCCCTTTGGGGAAAATAGCATCCCCACTAATTATCACATTAATAATGTACTAAGCATGCAATCAGTCATGAGGGGACTTGGGCACCCAGGTTAATAGCAATCTGACTTTTGAGCAACATGTTGCCTCCATTGTACAGAAGGCTTTCTACATGGCCTACCTCACAAATAAGGGTATTTCATCCAGGAACAAGCAGGTCATAACATCTCTGTACTCCTCCCTTATCAGACCCATTATTGAGTACAATGCCCCTTCGCCATGTACCTTGCCAAGCACATGCAGCAGTTGGAGAGACCACAGAGGTTCCTGACCAGGAAAATCTAGGGTCTCAAACACCTATCCTATACAGATAGGCTAAAAGCCCTGTCCCTCTACTCAGTCTCATACAGACTGCTCAGAGGTGATGTGTGTCTGGCATACAAATCCATCTCATACCCAGCCTTGATGGAATTGCTGCATATCCGTAAAACAAACTCCACTCACACAACCAACATGCAAGGCCTTAACCTGGTCTATGACATTAATAGAACTTGTTGGCAGGATAGATTTGTGTCCCAAAGCATCCTCCATCTATGCAATAGACTTCCTATCCATGTTAAGCAGAGTACATCTCTAGACCTCTTTAAGAGGAACCAGGATGACTGGATGGGAAATTAAAAATATACCCCTGGGATCCCATCTGTATCCCTGCTGGACAGGGGAAATAGTTGCTGAATTTAACAGGAACATGGGTGAAATTCTTGGCTAGGCTTATAAGGGCCTCTGGGCCAATAGCTTAGCATCATCCTATGAACCTATACTCTTTACATAGTTACCTATTGTATTCTCGAAAGCCAACAATGTTGAATCCAACATTGTCGACACAAGAATAGCAAAAGTGCAGAACGTCAAATGGGTAAATGGAAATATCTGTAAGGGGAGATTTCCATTTACTTCAATGTAGTGCAGTCTCAGAGTTGGTATATTGAAGTAGCGGAGGGTGTGGGGGAACATTCAAAATTTTAATGGTTCGATCATTAAAGGTCAACCTTTAGTGATTCGAACCATTAAACTTTCAATGTTCTAATATAGACCGTCTTTACACTAGTTACGAATGTGGTAGTATGTGAAATAAATTAAAAAATGAAGAAGGTGGGGGATATAACACATGAAAGGTTAGCAATTCCAGTTTTGTTAACATATACAGATGACATTATAATAATTGCAAAAACAAAATTTGGATGAAAGAAGTAATAATCTGCACTAACAGGTGTCTAGAGATGATAGGAATGGCTTTAAGTAAAGAGAAAAGCAAAGGTTTAGGTGATATAGTAAAGACTGGGGTTATATATTTCAACATGAATGGAATTCTGTGTTAGGTAAGACATTTGGGAATGATGTAAGTAGAACTCAGTGGAAAAACAATAGAATAAATAAAGCAAACATGTCTTTTCTGGAGGACATATAAATTATTATTCAGAAAAATGGCTTATATGAGCAATTCAGTACTGATGGGAAAAATAGCATACTTAGCAAGTGTATTTATGTTGCCATCAGTATTTGAAAAGGAATTATTGCAGCTATTTTTTTCATCTATATGGGGTTCTAGATTAAACCCAGTAAAAATAGGAGTTTTCTATGTAAATAAAGAAAAAGGAGATTTAGGGTTAATTAACCCAGTGGTATACATGGCTTCATTAAATTTGTACAGAGTGTTAAAGCAGATAAATGAAAAAGACGAGAGATTAACAATAAAACTATATAAATATAAGTATGATAAATTTGGGGGCATGGTAAAAAACTGTAAAAGAGAAAACGAGAGCATAAATGAAGAAATAAAGTTTTACCAAGAAAAACTATTTTTGTGGAAAATAAAAACTGATGATATAGAAAAAGATAGAAAAATATGGTATAAGAATGTAATGATAAAACATTGCTATGTAAAACCATGGGAAAAATCTAACAGATGAAAATAAAAATAAGAAGCAAATGGTGTAATCAGAAATTAGAATGTCAAGATTTTTTGTAGAGACTGGTAATAGATAAATTGCCAGTAAAAGGAAATATGCCATATAAAAAGAAAAGTGATAGAATATGTTTACACTGTCAAGAAGAAGTAACGGTAGAACATGTGTTTTTGAAATGTAAAAGAGTATAAAAGTAATGGGGAAAACTAAAGAATTTTTCTGAAGACATTAAAGAAGTGGATAAAATAAAGATGGGTATGACTGAATATGGCTATTATAAGAACATGTTAAAAGAATAGATAAAAAGTTATTTTATATGTGTTATATGGAATGAAAGAATAAATGAAATTATGTTTAATGGTAAATAGATTTTAGCAACAATATTAAGTAAAATCAGATGGTTATGGAGAATGGAGTGGGGGTCTAATAAGGTTGAAAATGTAGCATGATTGTAAAGGAAATTATGAATATGTGTAAACAGATTTGTCTATATTTGTAAATATGAAAATATTTTGTAAATAAGAGTTATTTTTGTATATAAAGGACTCTTGCTCATTACCACGCTCATGGTCCATATGGCCGATGAGCATGAATGTGCATACTTTTCATTCCTGATACAGTGGTGGCTGGGAGAACATCACAGACTGGTGGAAAGAGAACCAGGAACTAAGGCAAATACCACTTCATATAAAAAATGTAGAAGGGAATAGAGAGAAAGCCAGAGGGTACAATGTTTGACTCAGAGGGTTTGTTCCAAGCAGAATTATTCAATTTTGTGAAAATGGAGGAGTAAAAGCAAGAAATGATTATTGGTACAACCCTTCAGTCAGGAGGGTTGCAGGATGATTTAATTGCGGATATAATGGAAGAGAAGGAACCAGGCTGTGGAAACAACTTGTCCTGGGGGGGAGTGATGGAGAAAATCCAAGAGGAAGAGGAGAGAGAAATAAAGAAAATATTATCTGCATATGTAGTAAAGAAAAAAAAAAAAGAGAAAAAGGAAAGTAAGAAAATAGAGGAGTCACAGAAACAGAAATTCATTGTATGCGTACAAGGCAAAGAAGAGAAGGTAATAGATAGGTATACAATATAGGACAGAGTTATTGTGCCTTTAGGAACAAAAGTCAGGAGGTAAGAGCATAATTTATTTTGATAAAAAAGAGACTTATTGTGATTTTATGAAACAGCTAAAAGACTAGAGAATTTTCTGGAAAGGTTTGATAAAAAAGATGCATATGTTTGGAATAAGTATATTGTTAATACTTTTTATGAGAGATAAAAGAAAGTGAATATTCAACTCCATACAGACGCAGATAAAGAGACTGTTAAAGAATGTTTATTAAATACCTTTTGTTCAGAAGTGAATAGTATTGGAGAAAAATTAGATAACAGATGTTTATGGACTGGGGCTTGGGATTGCAATGTTATGTTAAAAATAGAAAATGATAAAGTTATTCCCTTCCTACCATGATTAATGTCCAAAGGAATAATGCTGTTGTTCAATATTGGGGGCAACCAAAAACATGTTATTTTTGTGGGGGAAAAGGGTAACCCAGCCACTGAGGATGCACAGGCCAGTGCATTTCTTTGTGCCGGTCCCAAGCCCGGATAAATGGGGAGGGTTGCGTCAGGAAGGGCATCCGGCGTAAAACTTCGCCATATCTTTTCATGTAGTCACCAGTTAATATTTCCATACCGGATTAGATGAGGCCCGGGTTAATAATGACCGCCACCAGTACTGTTAGCCAACAGGGTGCTGGCGGAAATTGGGCTACTTTTGGCCGATGGAGGAGAAGAGGTGGAAGGCATGGCCGAAGGCAGGAAGAGAGGAGAAAGGCTAGGACTGTGGTAGTGAGGGTCGGAGCTTTGAATATTGGCAGTATGACTGGTATAGGGAGAGAGCTAGCTGATATGATGGACAGAAGGAAGGTTGGTATATTGTGTGTGCAAGAGACCAGATAGAAGGGGAGTAAGGCTAGGTGTAAGGCTAGGTGTATTGGAGGTGGGTTCAAATTGTTTTATCATGGTGTGGATGGGAGGAGAAATGGCATAGGAGTTATTCTGAAGGAACAGTATGCGAAGAGTGTTTTGAAGGTGAAAAGGGTGTCGGATAGAGGGATGTTTATGAAGCTGGAAATTGATGGTGTAATGATTAATGTTGTTAGTGCATATGCTCCACAAGTTGGGTGTGCAATGGATGAGAAAGAAAAATTTTGGAGTGAATTGGATGAAGTGGTGATGACTGTACCCAAGGGTGAGAGAGTGGTGATTGGAGCAGATTTAAATGGGCATGTTGGTGATGGGAACAGTGGGGATGAGGAAGTGATGGGTAGGTATGGTGTTAAACAAAGGAATGCAGAAGGTCAGATGGTAGTGGATTTTGCAAAAAGGATGGATATGGCTGTGGTGAATATGTATTTTAACAAGAGTAAGGAGTATAGGGTGACATACAAGAGTGGAGGAAGATGCACAGAGTTGGATTATATCTTATGTAGGAGGGCCAGTTTGAAGGAGATTGGAGACTGTAAAATGATGGCTGGAGAATGTGTAGTTAGGCAGCATAGGATGGTGGTTTGTAGGATGACATTGGTGATCAAGAAGAGGAGGAGGAGTGTGAGGGCAGCACCAAGGATCAAATGGTGGAAATTGAAAAAAGGGTAATTGTGAGGTGGAGTTCAGGGATGAGTTAAGACAGGCACTGGGTGGCAGTGAAGAGTTACCAAATAGCTGGGTAACTACAGCAGAGCTAGTAAGGGAGACTGCTAGAAAGATGCTTGGTATGACATCGGGACAGATGAAGGACGACAAGGAGACATGGTGGTGGAATGAGGAAGTACAGAAGAGTATACAGGCAAAGAGGTTGGCAAAGAAGAAGTGGAATTGTCATAGAGATGAAGAAAGTAGACAGGAGTATAAGGAGATGAGGTGCATGGCAAAGAAAGAGGTGGAGAAGGCTAAGGATAAGGCATATGAAGAGTTGTATGAAAGGTTGGACACTAAGGAGGGAGAAAAGGACTTGTACCGATTAGCTAGACAGAGAGACCGAGCTAGGAAAGATGTGCAGCAGGTAAAGGTGATAAAAGATAATGAGGGAAACATACTCACAAGTGAGGAGAGTGTGTTGAGGAGGTGGAAAAAGTACTTTGAGGGGTTGATGAATGAAGAGAATGAGAGGGAGAGAAGGTTGGATGAAGTAGGGATAGTGAATCATGAAGTACAATGAATTAGCAAGGAGGAAGTAAGGATAGCTATGAAGAGAATGAAGAATGGAAAGGCTGTTGGCCCAGATGACATACCTGTGGAAGCATGGAGGCATTTAGATGAAATGGCAGTGGAGTTTTTAACCAGATTGTTTAATGAAATCTTGGAAAGTGAGAGGATGCCTGAGGAATGGAGAAAAAGTGTTTTGGTACCGATTTTTAAGAATAAGGGTGATGTGCAGAGCTGTAATAACTACAGAGGGATTAAATTGATCAGTCACAGCATGAAGTTATGGGAAATAGTAGTGGAAGCTAGGTTAAGAAGGGATGTGATGATTAGTGAACAGCATTATGGTTTCATGCTGGGAAAGAGCACTACAGATTTGATGTTTGCTCTGAGAGTGTTGATGGAGAAGTACAGAGAATGTCAGAAGGAGTTGCATTGTGTTTTTGTAGACTTGGAGAAAGAATATGACAGGGTGCCTAGAGAGGAGTTGTGGTATTGTATGAGGAAGTCAGGAGTGTCAGAGAAGTATGTAAGAGTGGTACAGGATATGTACGAGGGTAGTGTGACAGCACTGAGGTCTGTGGTGGGAGTGACAGATGCGTTTAAAGTGGAGGTGGGGTTACATCAAGGATCAGCTCTGAGCCCTTTCTTATTTGCAATGGTGATGGACAGATTGACAGACGAGATCAGACAGGAATCCCCATGGACTATGATGTTTGCAGATGACATTGTGATCTGTAGTGAGAGTAGGGAACAGGTGGAGGAGACCCTGGAGAGATGGAGATATGCTCTAGAGAGAAGAGGAATGAAGGTCAGCAGGACTAAGACAGAATGTATGTGTGTGAATGAGAGGGAGGATAGAGGAATGGTGAAGATGCAAGGAGTAGAGGTGGTGAAGGTGGATGAGTTTAAATACTTGGGGTCAATAGTTCAGAGTAATGGTGAGTGTGGAAGAGAGGTGAAGAAGAGAGTACAGGCAGGATGGAGTGGGTGGAGAATAGTGTCAGGAGTGATTTGTGACAGACGAGTACCTGTAAGAGTGAAAGGGAAGGTCTACAAGAGGGTAGTGAGACCAGCTATGTTATATGGGTTGGAGACAGTGGCATTGACAAAAAGGCAGGAGTTTGAGCTGGATGTGGCAAAGTTAAAGATGTTAAGATTTGCACTGGGTGTGACGAGGGTTGACAGGATTAGGAATAAGTATATTAGAGTGTCAGCCCAGGTTGGAAGGTTTGGAGACAAAGCCAGAGAGGCAAGATTATGTTGGTTTGGACATGTGCTGAGAAGGGATGTGGAGTATATTGGGAAAAAGATACTAAGGGTGAAGCTACCAGGTAACAGGAAAAGAGGAAGGCCTAAGATAAGGTTTATGGATGTGGTGAGAGAGGACATGCAGGTGGTTGGTGTGACAGAGCAAGATGCAGAGGACAGGAAGAAATAGAAACAAGTGATTCGCTGTGACGACCCCTAACGGGAACAGCCGAAAGAAGATGATGAATGATTATGACAAAAAAAATCTTTTATATGTGGGGATTATGGTAATGATGCCAAAAAATGTGAAAGTAATACATATGAACAAGAAAAGTATTTAAGGGAAGATGATGAGTAAAAATGAAAAAAAAAAAAAAAAAAAAAAAAGGACTCAGAACTACAAGACTGAATATGTAGCAACATTTCTTGAGGAAGTGCAAGATTTAGAGAGAAAAGAACCAAAAAAGTGAACTAGAATTGGAATCAGATCTTATTGATGATAGGGATATTGATCAGAAAGTGATTAAGAAGGAGAACTTTATTGGGAAAAGAGTGAAGTATAGGAAAAGAAAGATACAGTATTTAGGTATAAAAGTTTAAAAAGGGAATGACTAAAGTAATAAATAATTAATTATAGATTAAGAAGAAGACAAGCAAATAATCTTAAGTTACTATCAGTTAATCTGGTCTATATAAAATGTTTGGTTAGAAGAACAGGATTTTTGGAATGGTTTAATAAATGTGTGGTAGATATTATAACATTAGATGTTAGAGGCTTAAAAGAAGAAAGATTACAAATGGAGAATTTATGGAGAGGGGGTATAATTTGGAATCTGGAAGAAGAGACTTGTTCAGGGATAGCAATATTATATAATACAGCGATTTCCATACTAGATTATAATGTAGTTAGATTAAGAAGACTAACTGTTGTAGTCATTAGATGGGAAAAGAAAGTATATAGAATTACAGCAATATATGCATATGTATTATATGAAGAAAGAGAAAAGTTATTTATCAAGATATTTGATTATATAATAAGTTAATATGGATATTTTAATTGCAGGTGACTTTATGATTTGAAGGATAAAAAGAAACAAGATGGATCTGATAAAAGTGATGAAAGAGATTATGAATTGTGGAAATTTGATATTAGGAAATATAATATGTGCACATATAGGAGAGGAAATAATGAATCAAGGATTGACTATTTTTAGTTTCTAAAAGTATAAAGATTACTGTAGAAAAAGAATTACAGACAGGATTTTCAGAACATATGGCTATATGGATAGAAAATGAAGAAAATAAAGAAAATAACAATTGGAAAGGGAATTAAAAAAATAAATGAGATAATCTGGAATGAAAAGGGTAAGGAGAATATGCATCAGTTATTGAAAGAACATATATCTATGAGAACTTGTTATAATAATTAGATAGAATGGGAACACAGATTAAGACAAAAAGGAAAACAGGAATATAAGGAGTTACAAAATAAAACATTAGAACATTTGGAGAATAATGAAAAGAAGAAAGAGATATATAAGATAGAAGATGGTAGTATAATGAGAGAATGTATATATATATATATATATATATATATATATATATAGAGAGAGAGAGAGAGAGAGAGAGAGAGAAGAGCTATATAAAAGGAATCAAGAGAAAATAAAGGATTATTGTATAAGCAAATATATCTTTTGCAAGGAAAAAAGAAGATGTTTCTCCTTATTTAAGTAAAAAAGGCTAAAGAAGAAATCAGTCTAATAAGAAAAATGAAAAATCAGAAATGGGAAATGGTGAAACAACAAATTGAAATATGGAAAGTGTAGTGCAGTATGCTAAAAAGGTTGTGAGTAAACAGCAGTTAAATGATGTAAAAGAATGGAATATTAAACAATTTACTGATGATATAAATAGAGAACTAGATAAATAGATTACTATAATAGAATTGATACGATAATGAAAAAAGTTAATACTGGATCTGCAGCAGGTTCAAATGGTATAGGTTATTTTATGTACAAGAATTTGAAATCATGGCAAGATAAATATTGATATTCATATTAAACAAATGGTTAAAAAATGGTATTTGTTATAGACAAACATGTAATGGCATTATGAAATGGGTCTATATTAAAAAATCAAAATGTCAAATAACCTAACACCAAAACATCAACACATAAAGATCGAACTACCAAAAGTATGAATGGCCACTTCAGTGAATTTTTTTCCTAGGGGAAAAACTCCCTTGGCTGTCATGGGGAATTTGCCCTTTTCTCTACTGTAGAATGATCACGGAGTTGGTATATTTAGTTAGGGGGTGTGGGAAGCAAAGGCTCAGATGTGGGGGCAAAGTCCCCTCTTTCATAGGGTTTTTGCAGTTTGGGTTTTGGTTGGCCAAGTGATTTTTTTCCCCTGGGAAAAAATTTGTGAAGTGGCCGTTTGTAGTTTTGGTAGTTTGATCTTTATGTGTCAATGTTTTGGTATTCATTTATTTGATTTTTCAATTTGGTAATATAGACCCTATGAAATTTATATGGAAAAATGAGAGAAAATGGAAATAACTAATTGGAGGCCAATTGTATTAAATGACACCAATGGTAAAATATTTAAGAAAATATTACAAACAAGAATAGACAATAAGATAAAGTGTTAGAGGATTGCATATATGGTATTAAAGGAAGAAGATCTCATGAAATATTAATGATCGTTAGAGAAATAGTAGATGATAAAAATAAAATAAAGGAGAACATATATTAATAGGGGATATAAATAAAGCTTGTGACACAATAGATCATGATATATTATGTAAGATAATGGAAGGCTATAATTTAAGTAAACAGATATAGAATGTAATTAAGTCAGTATATAGGAATAGTAAAATAAAAGTTTTGATAAATGGTTATGTAAATGAAGAGAAAGAAAGAAATATGGGATTAAAACAAGGCTTTCCAGTGAGTAGTGTTTTATTTGTGATAATTATGAATTGTATAGTAAAGAAATAAATGAAGATATGAGGGAAGCAAGATATATACATAGTAAATATATTGTATATCCAGTTATTATGTCTTGTGCTGATGATATCATTCTTGTGACCAAAGGAAAGTAAAATGATGGAATAATCAATTTCTGAAATATATGATTATCTACAGATTATAGGAATGACATTAAATAGAAGAAAAAGTAAAGGATTTGGTTCAGAAGTGTTAAAGGGAGTTAAATGTGGAATAGAAGACATATCTATTTTGGGAATAATATTTGGATCTATGAAAAGTAGTTAAGGAATAAAGGACGAAACTTTTACAGGAATTAAGAAAACTTAGTATTATTTGGAGTAGAGGCATATTATCATATAGAAAAAAAAATACATTTGATAAATTCCATATGGATGGGAAGAATAGCATACATGGCCAATATAAATATGATACCAAAAGACATAGATAAACAATTTACTGGATTAATATTCAGATTCATTTGAAGTTCTAGAATGAATCCAATAAGAAGAAAAGTGTTATATATGGATAGGGATTATTGAATCCTAATGTTTATGGATCATCATTAAATTTATATAGGATATGAAGATGTATAAATGAAAATTAAAATGATTTCATAATAAAACTGTTTATGACAAAATATACTAGAGAATGAAATTTAATAAGACTGAATAAGAGGGAAAGAGAATGGAGAAATGAAGAAATAAAAAAATTATCAAGAAAAAATAAGGATGTAGAAATTAAATATAGAAAATGTGGAAAATATTAGGAGATTATGGTATAAAATTATAATGACAAAAAATGATTGTGTTAACCCATGGAAACATCTAACAGTATAGAGAATTAAAGCTATAAAGCAAAGAAATGCTTGCTGTATGAAAAATGAAGAATGTCAGTATTGTTTTATGGAGATTACAAATTAATAGATGCTAGGGAAGAGAACCATGCTTTATAAAAATATATAAGCAAGTGTGACTTTTCTGTAGCAAATTAGAAACTACAGATCATGTGTTTCTGACATGTAAAAGAGTGCAAACATTATGGGAACATTTAATAGAAAAAATCTTGAACGAGTTTCAAGAATATAAACAGTTGAATATGGATATGGTTGAATATAGATTTTATGAATTTTAAATAAGGAATATATTAAAATATTGGGCAAGAAAATATGTTGTATGATTTGGGTTATTCAGAATGAAAGACTGAATGAGATTATGATTAATGGAAATTCGGTTATTCCAAATATACTAAGGAAAATTAAGTGATGGTTATGAAAAAAGGAGTGGGGTCTATAAATATGTAAAATGGAAATTTTCTAGGAATGGATATATAATTTTTTCTGTAAATAAGTGAATATATATTAACCTGTACCAAGAAATAAAGAAAGTCCCAGGAGAAAGGTTCAGCTGAATACTTTATTCACAAAAAACAAATAAACGCCGTTGAAACCACCGTTTTTTAGCCTCATAGACTTCATCAGATTTAACATGTGACCTGGTTTAATTAATGTAGAACCAATCATGAATTCACTCATTTAATTTAATAACCTTAACCATATCAAATGCTTGTGTAGTGTATGTAATAAATAACTTTATCTAGACATTTTATTTCATGTTATACAATCTTTTTTTTTAGCTAAAAAAAACCGAAAAAAATACCTTTCTTAGTTATATTTAAAACATTTAAAATATATGTAATGAATTTCATTTAGTGTTCCAGTCCTGGGGCTTTGTTGGCATTCAAGTATACCTGCCACCACAGCTCTTTATAGCCGAACATTTCCTCCCATGTTTCCTCCCATATATTAACCTGTATATATTTGTAAATATTTGTAAATACTTGTGCATAATAAAAGACCCCTGCTCATTACAGTAATTGCTACAAGTTTCACCAGTGATTACAAGTGCATGTCCTGATCCTAGTGCAGTGGTGGCTGAGAGGACATCTATGCTTCATGGAAGCAGGAAGTGAGGGAGTAGAGTGTTCTATATGGATAGGGATGATGAGGGATTAGGTTTATTGACTCCTATAGTTTATGGAGCATCCTTAAATTTAGGCAGGATATTAAGATGTATAAAATGAAATGAAAATGATTTCATAACAAAACTCCAAAAGGGTTTGTGCATTAGGAGGTTTTATTTCAACAAAACCTTTTTGATTAGTCAAATGAATTAGCTGATGGATGTGTGTTTACAGTCCTTCAGGGGTCTATATTATATGTTTGAAGTTTGAAAACTTCGAACATTAAATAATCAAATTTAAATGTTTGAAGTTTCAAAATCGAACATATAATAAAAAAAAAAACAAACAAACGGAACTTACCTGACTAGTGTAGGCAGGCAAGGGAGGCATGCCCCCTGCACCCCCCATGTGGGGGGCTGTACCCCCACACCCCCGCTCTTTAAATAAACCAACTCTGAGACCGCACTATAGTGCAGTAAAGGGAAGATTTCCCGTACTGCACTGTATTGCGGTCTCATAGTTGGTATAGTTAAAGAGCAGGGGGTGTGGGGTGCAGCCCCCATGTGGAGGGCACAGGGGGCTTGCCCCATGCCTACAGCCGTTAGTTTTTTTTTTTTACATATGTTCAAAGTTTTATAACTTCAAACATTTAAATTCCATATTTTAATGTTCGAAGTTATAAAACTTCAGACATATGATATAGACCTGTCCTTCAGTCGGGAGGATTTCAGGCTGGTATATTGCAGGAAATGATTTTTCAGAGTGAACCCAAGAATGGTGGTGAAGCATCATGGGGAGAAATAGAAAAATAAGGGAAGAAGAGGTAATGGAAGTAGTTAATGGTGCAGAAAAGATGAAAATCTACATGGAGATGGTGACAAGTACACTGAAGTAGAAAAGAAGCGACCCAAAAATGTAAATAAAAGGAAACTGGTGGTAAGATTGCAAAGTAAAAGTTAATCTCCATTGAAAAGATATGAAGTATGGGACAGTGTTGTTTTGTCTCTAGACATTACAATTCAAGAGGTAAGAGTGTTTATTCTCATACATAGGTAGACTTGTTTGTGACAATATATTTCAGACTGTGCAAGGGATGGAGAAATTTATTTGTGCATATGAAAAAAAGAAAAATGACAATCAATAGAATGAGTATATTATAAAGTCTGCATTCAGAGAGACAAAGAATAAATCACATATATAGTGTCAAACAGTAATTGAAAAAGAGACTTTAAGAAACATTTGAAGGACATTTGCAAAGAAGTATTGGATATTTATAAAAGTTTAGGATGATAGGTGTTTATGAACTAAGGGTTGGAATAGTAATGTTATTTTGAAAATGGAAATGATAAAAAATCATACATGTAAGTGTAAATGTGGAAGGAAACAGAGGTTTAGTAACATACTGGGGACAAGTTAAAACATGTTCTATTTGTGGAAAAGAGGCACATTTTTTGAATAATTGTGAAAAAAGAAGATGCTATATTTGTGGAAAACTGGGGTATGGAGCAAAAATTGTGAGGTGGAATGTTTCAAATATAAACAAAAAGGACATTTAGCAATGGATGTACAAAAAAATAAAAGGAAATGAAAATAAAAATGAAGAAAGAAAAGTAGTAAATAAAGCAAAAAGAGAAAACAAAAATGACAGAAGAAAAGAAAGCTAGTGAGGAAGAACCACATGGTGGTGTAGAAAAAAAACAAAAGTTAATGATGAAGATGATATAAATTGGACTTTGATAAAAAATAAAACTTTATAGGTAAAAGACTTAGAGACAGGAAAAGAAAGTTTAAAAGTAGAAATGTAAAAGAATAAAGGAAATTGATAGAAAGAAGAAAGAAAGTGAAAGAAAAAATGTATATGGCAAATTAAAAATAAAAGAAAGAATAACAAGAGTATTATCTATAAATGTGAATAGTCATATAAATATAAAAAGGAGAGTAGGAATAATACAATGGTGTAAAATTGTGATGTGGATTTAATTATATTGCAAGATATAAGGTTTGTAACAAGAGATGAAAGATTACAGACATTAAATTTATGGAATAGGCATTTCATATGGAATCTGGAAGATGAATCTTGTTCTGGACTTGCAATTTTATGCGAGAGAACAGATAAAATATTAGACAACAATTTAGTAAGAATGGGTAGATTGACTCTCTTAGACAACAGATAGCAAGAAAAGATATATAGAATTATAGCAATATATGCCTATGTGATAGTTAAAGAAAGGGAAGGTTTATTTCAGCAATTATTAAATTATGTTGTCAGTGAACATGAATATGATAATAACAGGAGATTTAATTGTGATTTAAAAGAAAGGAAAAAGAAAAAGGGAAAAAAATATAAAAATAATGATGGAAGTAATAAAAAGTGGAAAACTGTATTTATGGAAATGAAAAAATGTGATTAAATCAAAGATTGATTTTTTTATATTAGCAGAAGGGATAAAAATAATAGAATCAAAAGTAGTAAAGACAGGATTTTCAGACCATCTAGCAAGATGGATAGAAACCGAAAAAAATAAATAGCATATTAAGATAGGAAAATAAAAAAAAAGAACAAATGAAAAATAGTGGAATATAGTAGGTAATGGAGAATATATAGTTACACAGTTATGGAGAGAACATGTAACAATGATACCTTGTTTATAAAAATTGGACTGAGTGGTGGATAGTATTTGAAAAGAAATATATATATAGAGAGAGAGACTTACTTAGGATGGGAAATAAATAGAGAAAAGGAAGATAAAGGAGAATAGGCAGATAAACGTGAAAGGATTTTAATAAGAGGGAATACAACAGAATGGAATTCTATGAAAATGAAAAAGTAATATATGAGAAAAATAAGGAAAAATCAAAATCTATTATTTAAACAAAGATATTTACTATAATAAAAAAGAGGTATCAGAAATTTAGAAAAAGCAATAAAAGAGAAACATTGTGTAATAAGGAAAATGTGGGATTAAATGGTGATGTTAAGAAAAATCAAACAAAATATTGAAATAGTGCGCAATATGTTGAAGAGATGTATAAAAGAAGGAAAGCAGAGAAATTCAAATAGATTGGCAAGTTAGAAAATTCAATTTAATGAACAAACAATTAAAAAGAGAAATAGCAATAGAAAAATTAGATAAAATAATAAACAAGTTAATATATGCTCAGTAGCAGGCTTAGATGGAATTAGTTAAGAAATGTACAACTAATTCAAAAATTGGAAAAAAAAGCTTATTTGTAAAGATTTTGAATGACTGGGTTGAAGATGGTTTAAGTATAAGGAGATTTATAGTGGAATCTTAAAATTCTTATGGAAAAAGGAATAAAGAAGAAATAAAAAAATGGATACCAACAACATTAAATAATACTGACTATATGATATTTTTGAAGATTATATAGAAAAGGATGGAGAAAAATATGAAATATAACAGAAGAAAGTGTATTTGGTATTAAATATAGTGGTTGTCAGGAACTTTTAATGGTTATAAAGGAAATAGTACATGAAATTATGAAAGAAGGACAAGAAGTAAAGCTAATGGCAGGAGATGTTAATGAAGCTTTTGATACAGATATAGAGTATGAATTATTATGGAAATCTATGGATAACTACAATATTAGTAAGAAGATTAAAAGAGTTTGTATGACTGCTTATAGAAATAATAGAGTGAGGATACTAATTAATGGATGGTTAAGTAGAGAAGTAGAAATCAATAATGGGATTAGACAAGCATGTCCAATGAGTAATATTTTTTTTTTGTTTTCATTATGAATATAATAGTCAAATTAAGAGTAAGATGAGAAAAGCAGAATATGAAATAGGAAAATGTATAAAAATTCCAGTTATAATGACCTATGCAAATGATATTGTTATAACAAAAAATTATTTTGGATGGAAAGGGTAACTCGATATTTAATAATATTATTAAAGGGAATAGGGATAGATCTTAATAAAGAAAAGGTCAAGGAATAGGGAACAGTAACTGGATAGTAGGTATACAATTTTCTACAACTGAAATAAAGATTTTTGGAATAGAGTTTGTCATTAATGAAATAAAGAAAAGACAATGAGAAAATATAATACAAAATATAAAAGAATTATATGTATTATGAAAAAACATATAAATTATCTTATAAAA
Source organism: Protopterus annectens (assembly GCF_019279795.1). Classification (NCBI taxonomy): domain Eukaryota; kingdom Metazoa; phylum Chordata; order Ceratodontiformes; family Protopteridae; genus Protopterus; species Protopterus annectens. The sequence continues at coordinate 1,107,848,173 of NC_056746.1, forward strand.
ATAAATCAAATTTGGTTAATTCTGTGTTGATATGCAAAATTACATATTTAGTAAGTGTTTTTATGAGTCCAAAAATATACAAGAAGAAAATAATGAAAATTATTTTTTTTCTTTTATATGGGGTTTGCTATTGAATTTGGCAAAAAGAGGAGCGCTGTACAGTAATAAAGAAGGTGGTGATTTAAGATTAATACATCTAATAGTATTTGCAGCTTCTTTAAATTTATATAAAAAAATAATATGGATAAAAAATAAGGAGAAGTCAGTGGGAAATGTATTTGATTGTAAGTTATAGATATGTAGGAATAGGTTAGTTCTAATACAAGAAAAAAGAAGATTATAATGAACAAGTGCAAAATTATTTAGAAAATATAAGAATATGGAAGCTAAAGATTGATGATCTAAAAAAAAAAAAGAAAATCTGGTACGGTGAGATAATGAATCAATCATTTTGTATTAATCCATGGGAAAAGTTACAAGAAGAAAAGATACAAACTATTAAAGAAAGAAATAAATGGTGTAAAAATTGAGTAGAAATTCAAGATTTTTTATGGAAGATAACTATGAATAAACATCCTTTTAAAAGTAACATGCCATATATAATGAAAAATAGAAGAGTCTGCTTATATTGTGGTGAAAAGGAAATGGCCAAACATGTTTTTAACAAGTGAAAGAGTGGGAAAGTTATGGAAAAAACTGTGTGAAGAAAATTTATTTGGAAAGATAAAAGAAAAAGATATACGTGTGGATGGGATAGTGTATAGATATTATTAAATAACAAAAAAGAGGAAACAATAAGAGGAGATAAAATAATAGGATCATAGGATCATAGGAGGTTACTAGCCTAATGGCCCTGGGATACTTACAAGCCTAACCAAGATTTTATCCCAAAAAAGAAACCTTAGTCAGCACCTGTTGCCCCTGTCTGTGAGGGACATAGGTGGAACCCTTGGGACAAATTTGTGGTTTCCAATCCACTCATCAAGGTTACGCTTGAAGAGAGTCAGTGAGGTCCTTTATTTGATGTGTATGGGAAGTCTAGTCCACAGACAGGGCAGCCTCTGGGAGACACCCCTTTCTCTCCAGCAGGTTTTGTTGATATCACATGATAGATTTAGGCTTTTCAAATCCGTAATGTGCAAGGAATTAGACTTATAGATATGGAGCATCTCTAGTAGGTTGGGGTCCAAGATTGCCTTGTAGGTGAGACACACATCACCTCTGAGCAATCAGTACGATACTGAGTAGAGTGATAGTGATTTGAGCCTGTCCACATAGGACAGGTGTTGGAGGCCATGGATTCTCTTTGTGAGGTACTTCTGTGGTCTTTCCAGTTGGTGCAGGTGTTTGGAGAGGTACATACCAAATGGGGCTTTATACTCAATTATTGGCCTAATGAGGGAGGAGAACAGAGTGGTAATAACCTCCATTTTTCTGGATGCAATCCCTTTACTTATGAGATGAACCAAGTAAAAGGCTTTTCTGAACACTGCCGCTACATGATGGTTGAATGTGAGATTGCAGTCAACCTGTGTACCCAGGTCTCTCACCACATGTTGTGTGCTTAGGAGGGGGTTGCTGTTGATATGGTAATCAGTAGGGGGCCATGTTTTTGCCAAATGATATGATAATACTTTTTTTGTGTTTAACTTAAGGCCATGGCTTTGGCACCAGTCATTTGTTGCTGTGAGACCCTCTTGTAATATGTTAACATCATCTGGTGAGTCAATGACAGCACCCAACTTACAGTCATTCACAAACTTGATCAGCCACAGGTCTGTTGTCTTTGCCTGGATCTCTGAGAAGTAGATGCCAAACAGTAGGGGTCCCAGGACAGATCCCTGGGGAACACTACTAGTGACAGGTCTGCTGTTGGAGGTGGAGGCACCTATTTTGACCCTATGGGTCCTATTAGTGAGCCAGTTGGCCACCCACCTGATGAGATAAGTATTTATGCCAAGTTGTGTTAGCTTTTCGATAATGGCCGAGTAGGGGATTGTGTCAAAGCCTTTGGCCATATCAAGGTAAGCTATATATACTGACTTTCCCTTATCCAGGGTCTTAGTGACAGTCTCAAAGAAGTCAACCAGGTTCAACAGGAAAGATCTGCTCTTGATGAATCTGAACTGGGTGGCGTCAATTGCTTAGAGATTGCCTATATCCTTTTTTATGAGATCCATAATAATATGCTCCATGGCTTTACAGATCAGACTTCTCAAGCTAATGGGGGTGATAGTTACCACAGTCAGTAGTGGCACCACCTTTGTGCAAGGGAATGACAATGGCAGTTCTCCAGTCTGCTTGAATGAAGCCTACACGTAGGTTGTGGTTGAATAGGTTGCTCAATGGCAAAGCTAGTTCTTGGTGGAGGTAGTGCAGAATACAACCTGGGATACTAACTTGTCCCATGTTAACTGTCTTCTTTGCCTTGGATAGGGTCTTTAACACTTGATCTATGGAGATGTGAGGTGTGGGACAAGTATTGGGGATGTCAAATGGGCCTTTGGGGGGTCAATGGGTGAATTTAGCTCTGAACCTATCTGCTAGTAGGTTGGCTAAATCAACAGGATAAGTGGAACCATTAAGTACTACTTAGAAACAAACATGGGCTTTGCCATGGAGGTTCCTGATGTAACTGAAGAAGACTTTGTGGTTCCCTTTGTTTCAGAGGCTAGTTTCCATTCATAATTGACTTTGGAGGTTTTCACTAGTGAACTAATTTGCTTTTTGAGGCTAAGGAGGGAGTTTTTCCAATTTGGAATTTGTTTCTTTTTACCCTTGGACAACAGTTTCTTCCTTTTGTTGTAAAGCCTTTTGATAGAAGATGTCCACCAGACAGGTTTGTGTTTCCTTGAGGAGCAGGTTTTGGTTCTGTTGGGTATGGCTGAGTCCATGCAGTTGTACAGGTGCTTGCATACTGCATTGGTGTGCTGTTCAGCATAGTTGTCTGCATCCTGTGAGGGAGGCAGTGGTGTGAAGCTACTGATACCCTCCCTTAGGAGGTTGCAGTCATCTTTTGAGAAGTTTTTTGCCTTGTTATGGCTGAGGGGAGGAGGGTTGGGCAGGATAGAAACTTTGAATGAGACAGACCAATGATCTGATCTCACCAGGGAAGAACATACTATAGGAGTGGTGCAGCAGTCACCCATGTTGATGAAAACCAAGTCCAGAATATTATCTCCCCTTGCGGGGGATAAGATAAGCAGGTCTAATGCATTAGAATGGATGAAGTCAAGGAATCATTGGATGAGTGCATTAATGCAGGAATAGTTCACCCAATCTATGGTGAGGTAGTTGAAGTCACCAAGGATCAGGGTGTTACGGGTTACCTTGATGGAATTAATTAGGTCCAGGTAGGAGGACTGGGTGTCCTGAGTCATGGAGGGGGTCTATAGCTGGCTATAACTTGGATGGGTGTCCTGTCAACTGTCAGCTGCACCTGGAGTAGTTCCAGTACTTCATGCTGGCAAACCAGTCTGGAGGTGTGCCTGTCTTTAAGGAAGATAGAGACTCCACCATCCTTAGTCTTCCTGACCTCATTTTGGGGTCAGTGTGTGTGGAATGAGGTATAACCTGGTAAGGCAGGGATGGTCTATGCAGCCCTGAGCCACGTTTCTGTGACTGCACAGACGTTGGTATCTTTTGGTGTGAGGAAAGCCTCCAGTGAGTGCATTTTCAGGTTAAGGCACTTAGCATTAAGCCGCATGACCTTCAGTTTGCTTTTTGACAGATCTTTTATGTTGGAAGATTTGTCTTTGGAATATTGTCTAAAAAAGGCACAATGGGGGAGGCAAGAGCCTTGGCCAGGACCTGGAATCCTATGGGTGCCAGGTGGAGGCCATCTTGGCAAAGCATTGAGGCCTGTCAAGCATGTCCTCACAGGCAGACAGATACTGGATCCCTTTGGAATAACACCAGAAACTAAGCCAATTGTTGAAGTCAATTATTTTTTGTTGGCATTGTGGTACCATTCTTGGTGAAGGTAGGATGCTGTTTAGGGCTAGGATCATACCTGCCTGGGTCACATACTCTGAGAGCTCAATCATGTCTCTCTTCATATAGTCCAGGGAGGTACATCTCAAGTTATTCACACCAACATGGCAATGACAGAGTCATACTTGTACCTGTTGTGGAGAGACTTAAGTGCATGCATGATGTGGCAGATTTTGGCACCTGACAGACAACTGACTGTGACCTTCTCCTTGTTGAGCCTGGTGAGGGGGATATTGGTGTACCTCACAACTGAGTCACCGATGACCAGTATGTTTGGTTTAGTGTTATTTCGTATGGGTTGCTATGCCTTATGGACTGTGTTTGTGAGTGACTCGTGTGTTGTCTGCTTTGTGCGATGTATTTGGTGTTGTGTGTGGAATGCTTGTGAGAGTGTTTTGGAGTTCTCTGCTGTTTAGGTAAGTTTTTATTGAGGATCTCTGCATAGCTGGGTGTATGTTGTGCTTGGCTATGTGATGTAGGTGGTGTGGTATTTGTGCTGGCAATCTCCTGTTTGTCAGGAGTACTGACTGTGGCTCAAGAGAGTATGGATTCAAGGTTACTGATGTAGATGCATTTATTGCAAGTAGAGGAATTAGGTGCTAGGAGAAGAAGGCTGTCATTGAACATTAGGCAGTTGCTATACTGTCTCAGTATGCCCATGTCGACCAGGCTGGCTGAAGAAACTGATGGGAATTGTTCATACATAGTGTTCTGAATACTTGGGAGGACTTATGGAGACAGGGTTTTGATAAGGGTTTGTCCACAAGAGCATAGACCACAAAAACCTTCTTAAATATAAAATAACTGGCCTGAAGCCCAATTGCTAAAACCAAAACTAAGAGGCTTAGCATAACAGATAAATTTAACCAGGCAACTAACCAGCAGTAATAAATGCACTTGAACACTTAAGAGTGACCAGCAAAGCTAAATAAGGTAATAAACTATGAAGAACACAATTACAGTAAAAGCAGCTGAATAAAGTGTATTTTTTTCTTTTATTAAGTGGAGAGGGAGGAAACATAAGAATTTCAAAATTAAGAAACTGGGGGGGGGGGGGTTGGCCTTTCCAAATTCTCTCTCTGTACACAGTAGACTGAGCAGATGAGATGGGTCTGGGAGGATTGTCCAAGATCAAAGAAGCAAGGGGGTAGACCTTTCTAAATTATCTCACTGTATTCAGTTGAGTGAGCAAATGAGATGGGACTGAGAGGAGTATCCAAAATCAAATTTACAGCATGGGTGGACATTTCCAAAGCCACCAGGTTTAAGAATACAACAACAGTTGGAGAGGAGGGTGGGAAAAACAGACAAAATGCAGACACAGACCAGCAAAATACAATCAAGCAAATAAATAGATGCAGTACAGTTTGCAAACAGAGACCAGCAATATACAGTCAAGCAAATATATAAATGCAGTACATAAATGTTAGCTATCACTGAAATGGATCAAGCGCAAAAAAGTAGATTTATATCAGCTTTGGATCCATATGGTTATAGAATCAGTCACAGCCAGCTAGGAAGCAGCTCTGCTACCGAGCACAATTTCACGGAAATGTAACTTTTTATACCAGTAATATAAAAGAAAAGTTGGACCCTCAGGCAATCAGATAACACAAACAGGTGTTGACCAGTAGCTTATATTTTATGTTGCATGGGTTATTTGCAAAGAAAGACTTAGTAAAATTTTGTTTAATGGGAAATGGGTCTTTCCAGCAGTTATAAAAATAATCAAATGGTGGCTGTGGTAAAAGGAGTGGGGGTCTGGAAAAAAAGACATTGTGAGTGATTCTTCATTATAAATGTTGGGGATGGCAGAAGTGAATATGTAGACATGTAAATATATGCAATATTGGTGTAAATACATTGTGAATAGAATACAAATAAGAGACCCCTACTATTTTGATACATACCATAAGATCTTTTACATCCACCTGAGCTACCACCAGCAAATGGGGCCTTGGTATAATGTCTCATATGAAGAATGTTTCAGTTAAATGGCATGAACCTCATTTGAATACACTTTTCTTTTCTTATACACATCTTTGTAAAATTATTCTTTCTACTGCATGTTCTACACTGTTGGTTAAATGTAAGACACTTCTTTCTCTAGTCTATGTATAGCCATGCCTAGTACACAGGGCTTAAATTTCAACAGCACAGTACTTCTGCACCTTGTGGCTCTTGTTCTCATCTCTATTACTGTTATAATGGAGTCTCACACTAGCTCACCTTTTTTCCATGTCATCTGATTCATAGGGTAGCCATTTGAAATGTGGGAACCTCTAGTGCAAGTCCTGAAGCACAGAGACTGAATGACTGAAAAAACAAACTTACATATACCAAGTCTGAAATGGCTATTTCCTGGAATATTCCCTTTTAGTAGAGTTATGGTGCACTTGGAGTTGGTATATATATATATAAGTTTGTGGGGGGGGGGGGTGTAGGGAGCTTGACCCTGGAAAAAAGTTTATAAGAGAAGAGTGTTGCTCAAGATTCACTCTTTTTGCAGTTTTGGTCTTTTTTCATTGTGACAGAACTCAACATTTCAAGTGCTAACATTTCAAAAAGTATCCAATTCACATTCTATCTTGTGCAATTCTATTTCTACAGTTAATTATTTTAACTGTGTACTTGTAATTGTACTCACTCTATGTACACCCACAACTTTTACTAAGATTAGACCCGCTCCTCTTCATCGTCTACCATTTGTTTCATCATTTCTTCTACCACAAGCTAATCTGTCCCTCATTAATGAACCACAGAACTCACCAAATTCATGGTCTTTGGCTTGATTCTTTAGCTCAATAAAATAATAGTCTGTTAAGGACCTTAAATCCTTGTAATGAACATGTATTGAATAAATTGTATGTTCTTTTTAGGCTCACAGTAATTCCTAAACTCCTATATGGTTGCTGTTATTTTATCTTTTTCCTTTTTGAGAAAGGTAAAAGTATTAAATCCCTTTGAAGATACTTCCCCAGCAATTGCAGAAATATTGTACATTGTACCTTTTCAGATATTAAGGGTGGTGCAGTGGGGCAGAGGTTAATGTCAGCTCACAGCAAGAGATTCTCCAGTTTGATTCTTGGCTGGGGTGCCTTCTGTGCGGAGTCTGCATGCCCTCCCTGCATTTGGGTGGGTTTCCTCCGGCTACTCCGGTTTCCTCCAACATTCCAAAGACATGCTTTCTGGAGCATTTCTTCTTGGCCCTCCACTAAAATAGGCTCTGTCCTAATCTGACCTTCCAGGTCAACAAATGTTAAAATAAATAAATCTCAACTCTTCTGCTTACAGTAAAAAATAAACTGAATTTCTGGATCTAGAGGTTCCAGTCTTCTGTTCCTGAGCTTCCAGTCTTCTGTTAAACTGCCTTGCAGCAAGATACTTTATAAAAGTATTAAATGCCTTCTGTGCTCCTTCCCCAGCAGTATGCAGAAATAAGGCACACTGCACCATTTCAGACATCTCAGTGCTTTTGCTCACAGTGAGGAATGGATTACATTTCTGTATCTGGAGATTCCAGTTTTCTGCAAAACTCTCTTGCAACAAGATAAATCCTGTTAGATATAGCTGGACCATTTTTCTAACTAAAAATTATGCTTCTGTACTTCTAAACACTTAAATATGTCAAAAACAGATATTTCTTCACTTTGACACTATATGTCACTTAGATATTTCTCATTCAAGAAATGATAGCTGCACTGTGGATGTATTACTACCTTCTGTGAAGTCTTTTCTCTGTCTTCTTCTGTAAGCAAGTATGCCCCATTGCACACAACTTTTTGTAGCTAGGCATTCTCATATTTAAACATATATATATCGAAATACAGACTCCAGAGGGAAAATATTTTTGATTACCCGGTCTTTGAATTTCCAGTGAGAAATGTGTTACCAGTTTACTGACACTACAGGAAAGTGCAGTTATATAACAAATATTTTGTCTTTTATCTTATACTTTTTCTGTTGTCAGTATAATTTCTGATCAAAATAAGCCATGACAGAATCAGGCAAGCCAAAACCATGACACTTTAAAGGCAAGTTTAAAGCTTACAGAGGCAAATGTGTGAAACTTGTTAAATGCAATAAAAAGGCAAAGTAAAGATTTTGCTGATTTTATCAAGCAGATATCAGACACCTGTGGTCTATTATTGTTTGTAAGTATTTTATTAGATTTTATATCAGTGGCATAGTTTTACTCTAGATTAAGTACATGAAACACATTCTTGATATTAGAAAATACTGCAAGAAGAGCAATGCTCTTTGCAGGGCCTCTCAAACAGCCTGTTCAACCCATTGTTTATTGATACTTTAATATTTAGTTATTTGATTGTATATTTGATCTCTGCAGCACTACTCAAGTCATTAGTTAGTTAAACCTTCACACAGAAGCTCTAGGGTTCCTATTATTTAATCTGAAATTCATATTATCAAACAACATTTTGAATGTCAAGCCATTCTGACTGAGATCGTATTTCTGTGGGGATCAGGAATTTGCCCTTTCCATACTATAGTGTGATCTTGGAGTTGGTATATATATATATATATATATATATATATATATATATATATATATATATATATATATATATATATATATATATATATATATATATATATATATATAAAATTAGCAGGGGGATATGGGGGTGCAATCCCCCACATGAGGGGGCTCGATGAATGGCATTTCCAGTGAAGTGCCATTCGATTATGTGTATCTTTGATTAAATAATATAGACCTGAACCTCTATACTAAATATGTTTTTGTTATTAGTACCTTAGAGACTAACAGGAGATGATACCATCAATTAATGTGATGACCTGCTAGGCCATATAAAAATCAATGTTGCTTTTAGCTAAGAGTAGTCTTTCCTGGTCAGTGCAGTAAATATGCTGTAAATGCATCCTTAAGTTATTTAGTGCAGTGATCAGGGAAAATAAGTAAATATGCTAGGGATAAACATGCTATAGATGTATCTGCAGCTGTGCCTACAGATATAGGGAAGTATATACAAATACATGCATACATGCCTTTACAGGGTGACATAAGATACAGGGATGTATATACAAATATATGCATACATGCCTTTACAGGCTGACATAAGAAATAGGGATGTATGTACAAATACATGCATACATGCCTTTACAGGCTGACATAAGATATATGGATGTATGTACAAATACATGCATACATGCCTTTACAGGCTGACATAAGATATATGGATGTATCTACAAATACATGCATACACGCCTTTACAGGCTGACATAAGATATGGGGGTGTATATAAAATACGTGCATACATGCCTTTACAGGCTGACATAAGATATAGGGATGTATGTACAAATACAGGCATACATGCCTTTATAGGCTGACATAAGATATAGGGATGTATCTACAAATACATGCATACATGCCTTTACAGGCTGACATAAGATATAGAGATGTATGTACAAATACGTGCATACATGCCTTTACAGGCTGACATAAGATATAGAGATGTATGTACAAATACGTGCATACATGCCTTTATAGGCTGACATAAGATATAGGGATGTATGTACAAATACAGGCATACATGCCTTTATAGGCTGACATAAGATATAGGGATGTATCTACAAATCCATGCATACATGCCTTTACAAGATGAGATAAGATATAGAGATGTATGTACAAATACATGCATACATGCCTTTACAGGCTGACATTTGCACAACTACTGTTGTCTGTATTCTTGTTGTGCATATAATGTCTGATTCTCACCAACAGATTTTTACTTTATCACAGAATTGTACAGTTACACTCACTTTACTTTTAGTCTTTTTACATGAATTCATATGTGGGTTTGTTTTTACTGTATAATTTTGCTGATAGAAGCTCTTTACTTCAGTCATCCTATTCATTTAATACCCATATTCATTCTTTGCTGCAGCATTTTACTTTCATTTTGTTGTAGTTCATCAGCCAAGTTTATACTTCGACAAAAAGAAAATGACTGCTTTAAGCATTTTAGACCGTAACCCCTGCATCACCTTAGTAATACTTTCTAACCCTAGCCCTACCCCTAACCCCAGCACTAACCTTCCATTTTACCTTAAAAAAAACCTTCCTATAAGACTAGCACTACATCAGACAAACTTGGACACACAAACATGCACCAATGTACACTACCAAAATCAAAATTACATCTATCCCCTTACCTAACCATGACCCTAACCCTAAAATGCACACACTCACACACACACACACACACACACACACACACACACACACACACACACACACACACACACACACACACACACACACACACACACACACACAAGCACATAATATGTATTCCCTTATCCAATCTGACTCTAAACTTAACACCCAACCATAAGTACAAGCACACTTACCCCCTTCCAAACCCCACGTATCTGTCTCTGAAATATGCCTTCAAGATGTCCAATGTTTGACAATCTGTATCACCCCTTGCATTTATTGACCAAATATATGTTTGACAACACTCAAGGAAAGCATATATAAATATATTTATATAAACAAATTGATATAGATAGAGATATAGAGATACACCAACTGCAAGGTCACATAATTATGGGAAAGTAGAAATACATGTAAAACCAACATGTTGACCTTATAGAAGCAAGCCAGAAAGTTGCACACTAATTGTCTATCAAACAAGTACCAGTTACTAGTGTTACATAAACAAGTTTGGCTCTTCTTATTCTGAGCTACCTCACCTTGGAAAAAGAGTGGTTTCCTACTGTGGCAAATTCAGTTTGGGGTGACCAAACTTGTTGACTCCAGTTATCATATTGGCCTGGGCTAATGATATATTATTTTCTTTCTTTCTTTAGTATATTTGGAAGTTCTTATTTTATGATTTTGACTTAAGTAGTATATACTCATCTTTAGTAAGCAAAGAACAAACAAGTCACAATAATGCACTGGGGTGTCAGCAGTTATTCCCTATTTAACATTAACGTTTCAATTAATAAGATGCGATTTTCATATTTTCTGATTCCAAATGCAAATAAAACAGTGTTAAAATGATAACTGACACTATTATATCAAACAATCCATTCTGCTTTGGAGTCTAGTGTATATAATTAAAATAAAATGCAGTTAATACATGTTTATAATATTAGGGATACATCTGTGCAATTATTCAGTTTCTTTTTTAAATAATTATTCTGTTACATCCCTTCCACTGAAATTTGGTTTAGAAGAAAATATTACTTAATAAATCATGCAAAGCTTACATATTATCAAAATGTCATGCTTCTTTGATGGCAGTAATACTTTGTTAAAGAAAGGCTTATTAACCTGTTGAAAATCTCCCCCTTTTCCATATATAGTTTGTAAATAAATATGTATTTCTATTGCCACCATTGTGATTGAGCCATTCTATGTTGTTAAAACAGAATATATAAAACAAAGAAAACAAATTTTTCAGAATGCTGATGTCTGTTATATGATAATCATCTGTGAACCTATGTGAATGTGGGATTAGAATATATATATGTATATGTGTATGTTTGTGTATATTTTATATATGTATATATATATATATATATATATATATGTGTGTGTGTGTGTGTGTGTGTGTGTATGTATTTATTTAGATAAATATTTCTGTGTGTGAATATAGAAGTTCTATTAAATATGTACAGCACTGTTGAATATTTACACTGAGGCCATGAATCAGAACGATTAACAAATATGAACTAATTTCTTAATTTGCTAAATTTTTAAAGTATGCATATCAGTATTGTGCACTCAATTTAAAATTTCCCTGATTTTATAAGATTGATTGTTATTGTATAGAGGATCCTAAATTACTTTTGTCTTGATGTCCTATATTTTTGTGTGTATATATATATATATATATATATATATATATATATATATATATATATATATATATATACACATATATGTTGATAACATCAAACATTTTTTTCCAGTTGGCACTGTATGCAGCAAATCTGGATTATCAGAATGGCGACAATTTGGAAACTACTGCTATAAGTTTATTAATGAAAAGAGAAGCTTCTCAAAAGCAGTGGTATGTTTATTGATCTCAATACATTTAATACTGGAAATGTTATACCCATATGTAAGTTTATTTACACTGTATATTACTTGGTCTACTATGGTTATGGCAAGAGTACTCCCAGAACATGCCGTCTCATTCATTGTAAAGTCGATCAGTGTATCCTTCTATTTTTTTTACTTCAGAATTTTTTTTTTTTTTTTTGCAGTCCTGCTTGGTGTGAATTTTCTGCAACAGCAGCACGTCATCCTTAATACATTTTCCACAGTCTGCGTTGCTCACTGCTGAAGTTTACAAATTTCATCTCCCAGAGGTTCCAGCAATGTATCACAGTTGCACCAAACAAGGCAGCCACCCTGGGTGCAAGGTTTTAGGGGGTGTAATTGAGAGGTGTAGTTCCTGCTGCATCCTTCTTTGAAATGCTGGTACAGAAATAAGAAATGCACTTGAGTCTTCAGCTGTGGTGCTGTTTGCTGCATAAAGTTTAACCATACCATCATGATCATGTCCCTTAAGATTTAATCCTGACACTTTTTAGATTATTCACATGCTCCTTCAGATTCAGCAGTTGCAGCTTTCCTACCTCATCCTTCTCATAACTGTTCCATCCTATTATCTGAATTTCCTAAGCAATGTAATCCATGTTTCCATCTTGCTTGGAATGTCTTAGTCACACTCTCCTGGACCATCTTTTTTCCTCTTCTTCTCTTATCTCTTTCAATAGATACTTTACAGTTTATATTGATGGACTATGTTAGCTTCCCATTTTCTAGTTATAGCTTTTTATTTTTTCGCTGTCAGACTATTTATCCAAACAATTTGAGTTAGTCTACCCTTCTTACATTTTTTAAACACTTTATTGAATTGTCACTTCTGATATAGGCAATTTTACATTTATATAAAAGTAATCAAACTGTATTAACAAGTTCACATTTACAAACGTTATACTTCACACATGTTGCTATGTATCATATAACCTAAGCAACATTCCATAAATTATTCAATTCCTGCCCTTTTTAAACAAGAAACATTTTTATTAAACCATCACTTATGACATAGGCAATCATACATTTATATAAATGAAAACAAATGACGCTGACGCAGTTCTAGTTGCAAGTATTTTGCATCAGAAGCCATACTGACACAGTCCTAATTGCAAACATTATACATCAGTTATAATCTACCCAATCATTTTCAGTCAAACATTACATATCTCATTTAAGTCCTGTCTTCTTTTAAACCTCGTTCCTCTCTTGTATGTATTCTTCCCACAATTCCCATTTTCCTATGTAGTTTGCTCCTAGCATTTTCTAAAGATCTCAAGTCCAGTTGTTTTATCTCCATTATTATATTCGCCACAGATGTGGTAAGGCCTTACTGTATCTAATTATTGTGGCTGCAATTAGTACAAAATGGAAATCAAAATATCTACCCTTCTTATATTGTCTTGGGATAGATATAGTTGGTTACGTTCCAGACAACACCAAAAATAAAAACAAATATGTCTCCAATTCCTAAGATCCTTACATTCACATCTGCAGCATAACATCTGTACTCTGGAAAATATTTTCTTTATCCTCGGTGGAGTATAAAAGTTTTTAATCAGGCATTTCCAACCAAATATTTGGAACTTCCTTGATTTTATTGCTTTGGTGTAGATCACAAATTTGGACATAGATCTTCTCCTTTATTGGAGTGTTTAAACATTCATTTTTTTTGTACCACTCCCTTTTTTCCTGTCTATAGCATTTTATAGCAATTGAAAGTTGAATAATGCCCTTTTCCATGAGCTTCCCTTAAACCTGTTAACCATCTTATTATCGGTGGCCTGTCTTGTTCCTGTATCTGATAATAATCTCCCCATTTTACTTTCCTTACCAGCCATTGAAATTACATGCAGGTTCTGTCCAGCAGTTCATACATCTCCCTGGCCTCTTCACAAATTAGTGTTTCTCCTCCTCTCAAAAACTGTGCCCAGTATCTAAGTCTGATGTTCTTTTGATTCCATTGCAGTGCTGTTGTCCTAACTTGCTCGTCTCTTACTTTTGACCATATTGGAAGAATTTCATACCACTAAGGTTTTAATGTATGCTCAATGTTCAATATATATGGTGTAACAATTCAACATCACCATTAATGAATACTTTATTACTAAACCACATATCCCAAGACTTTTTAAAAGTAATAACACTATCTGCAAGTCTAAGATGCATAGTTAGTTTATTCCACAATCATTATACTTATGTAATGAAAAAGTATGACACACACTGAAAACTACAATTAGACACATCAGTCAAAAAAACATTATTTCTTGTAAAAGAACTGAGTTATAAAAATCAGTACCTAGTGTGGATCAGAGACCTGCAACTTTTTTACACTTAAATAACAACATTAAATCTCCTCAAATTAGCCGATATCCAAACAAACATATATAAAGTTTTACAAGGCAGGGCTGTCATAATAGGTAAAGTCTTAACCTCAGAGGTACAAGATACAAGGTTTGATTCTGACCTCTGGTTATTAGGTAGGCATTTAATAGTCTGCAGACTGATAGCCTAGTATTTACATATCAACTATCGTCTGTCATCATAACACAGATCCTTAAACCCTGCCAGTAGTTTTTTGAAAACTCTTTCAGTCTCTTAATCTGAATGGACTTATAAGTACAAAAAGATCCACTATACCGAATCATAGGTCTTACAACAGAAACATATGAAGATAAAAGGACTATGGCTAACAGACTGAAAAAGCACAATTTGAAGTTTACTCAATATACAGTAGCACCTCTTTAAAAAGTAGATAAATGATTATTAAAATTTAGGTTAGCATCCTCAGTAATTTTTAAATCCTTCACAAAATCCACATTACCAAGATTGTAACTATATAAAGAAAAGGGATATCTACAGTTTGATTTTCCAGAGTCAATTACTGAACATGTTTTAGTCTTAAAATCCATCCCTGACTATTTAGACATTGGTCCAATTTTTGCTCCGCTTTAGTGAACAGCTGACTCATTGCCCTACTTATCTCACCTAGATTTCAATGTTGTAACTTTTAGGCTTTTTACCCACAAAAATCTCTAAAAGATCTATATTACAAATCCCCTGGTATACTTCCCATAACACTTCCTTCCATTTGGATACAAATTCCCCATCTTGACATCTGGTGTAATTTGCCAGCTGCATTGCTTTAACCTACTGTACTACATATGGTATTCCCAGCCTGCCGTGCAACTTTGGCAGTATCACTTTTTTTCCAGCTAATCATTGGCTTGCCATACAAACTTTTTCATTCAGTTTATTCATTTACTCACCATTACCATGGAGGGGGGTCAGAAGGCTTGCTCCAGGTATAATATATATGGAAGCACGTGCCAGTGTAATACCTTGACCCTGTAATATAGGTCTAAGCCTAGCATTTTCTATTTCGTGTTTGATTATTTTCTAGAATCCCTCCATACAATCTCTGCATAGAATTCTCATGAGTCACTTATTCTCACTATCAAATATTTTATTTCTTCATCTTCCCATATCATTGGGAACTCCTTCCCTCTATCTTGTCCCTCTTGTACATTGATCTCTAGTGCCTTGTTTAACTTTGTATCATGAGAAGGTGCTGAACTACCCTATCATTTTAAGTACTTTCCTCAAGTCCTTTTCCAGGTCTGTAATTATAAGGATTATGTTATCTGTGTACAGCACAATCTTAAGTTCCATATGTCCACAAAGATAGTGTACATCTGAGTTCTTTACCATGGCTGTTAAAGATTCTAGATGTATTGCAAACAATTGTGGGTAGGCTGGACACCCCTCTCTTGTCCTCAAGATTATTTTCATTTTTTGAAAGAGGTGCAGAAATGTTTACTCTTGCTGGCACTCCTCCATTAATCTGTGTAAGAACTGAATATATAAATGTGTAAATCCTAATCTTTTCAGGGATTCAAACAAGTAGAGCCACTCACCTCTGTCAATTGCTTTCTCTGCATCTAATAATGCTACTGCTACTTTGTCAGCCTTCACTTATGCAGCTTTTAATATCATTAATATTACAATGATGTTGCCAAAAGTTCTCCTTCCTTCCAAAAATCCACACTGATCTGAATCTATTAGTGTGGGAATATACTTCTCCAATCTAGCTGCCAAAATCCCCACAAGCACTTTATAATCATGGATTTAGACTATAATTGGTCAGTAGGAGTCTGTGTGGGTTGGGTTTTCCCTTACCACCATTATGCCTTCTTACCATTGTGCATGGAATCCTTCAGGTTTGTACTACTTCATAGATTAGGTTTCCCCAAATTGCACAAGTTTATCATCCCCTAGTTTCTAGATGTCTAGTGGCAGTCCATCCAAGCCTAGCAAATTATTGCCTCCCTAATTTTCTTAATTGTTATTGTTTTAAGCAGTGAACCTGTTGTTGATAGGTGGACCACCTCTAGGAAATCCATAATCATTTTCTGCACCTTCTCCACACTATACTTAGTAGTGTACAACTCCTCACAGTGTGATGTAAATACTTGCTACACTTCCCATTGCATGCCGACCACCTCACAGTGTTATGTAAATACTTGCTATGCTTCCCATTGCATGCGGACCACCTCACAGTGTAATGTAAATACTTGCTACTCTTCCCATTGCATGCTCACCATCTCATAGCTTTATGTAAATCCTTGCTACACTTCCCATTGCATGCTGACCATCTCTTTGTGTTATGTAAATACTTGCTACACTTCCCATTGTGTGCTGACCATCACACAGTGTAATGTAAATACTTGCTACACTTCCCATTGCATGCTCACCATCTCACAGTGTTATGTAAATACTTGCTATGCTTCCCATTGCATGCGGACCACCTCACAGTGTAATGTAAATACTTGCTACACTTCCCATTGCATGCTCACCATCTCATAGCTTTATGTAAATCCTTGCTACACTTCCCATTGCATGCTGACCATCTCTTTGTGTTATGTAAATACTTGCTACACTTCCCATTGTGTGCTGACCATCACACAGTGTAATGTAAATACTTGCTACACTTCCCATTGCATGCTCACCATCTCATAGTGTTATGTAAATACTTGCTACACTTCCCATTGTGTGCTGGCCATCTCACAGTGTTATGTAAATACTTGCTACATTTCCCATTGTGTGCTGACCATCTCATAGTGTTATGTAAATATTTGCTACACTTCCCATTGCATGCTCACCATCTCACAGAGTTATGCAAATACATGCTACACTTCCCACTGTGTGCTGACCGTCTCATAGTGTTATGTAAATACTTGCTACACTTCCCATTGTGTGCTGACCATCTCATAGTGGCATGTAAATACTTGCTACACTTCCCATTGCATGCTGACCATCTCATAGTGTTATGTAAATACTTGCTACACTTCCCATTGTGTGCAGACCATCTCACAGTGTTATGTAAATACTCGCTACACTTCCCATTGTGTGATGACCATCTCACAGTGTTATGTAAATACTTGCTACACTTTCCATTGTGTGCTGACCATCTCAAATTGCATGCTCACCATTTCACAGTGTTATGTAAATACTTGCAACACTTCCCATTGCATGCTGACCATCTCATAGTGTTATGTAAATACTTGCTACACTTCCCATTGTGTGCTGACCATCTGACAGTGTAATGTAAATACTTGCTACACTTTCCATTGCATGCTGACCATCTCACAGTGTTATGGGCATACTTGCTACACTTCCTATTGCATGCTCACCATCTCACAGTGTTATGTAAATACTTGCTACACTTCCCATTGCTTGCTGACCATCTCATAGTGTTATGCAAATACTTGTTACACTTCCCATTGTGTGCTGACCATCTCTTTGTGTTATGTAAATACTTGCTACACTTCCCATTGTGTGCTGACCATCTCATAGTGTTATGTAAATACTTGCTTCACTTCCCATTGTGTACTGACCATCTCACAGTGTTATGTAAATACTTGCTACACTTCCCATTGCGTGCTGACCATCTCATAGTGTTATGTAAATACTTGCACCACTTCCCATTGTGTGCTGACCATCTCACAGTGTTATCTAAATACTTGCTACACTTCCTATTGCATGCTGGCCAACTCATAGTGTTATGTAAATACCTGCTACACTTCCCATTGCATGCTGACCATCTCATAGTGTAATAAATACTTGCTACCCTTCCCACTGTGTGCTGACCATCTCACAGTGTTATGTAAATACTTGCTACACTTCCCATTGCATGCTCACCATCTCATAGTGTTATGTAAATACTTGCTACATTTCCCATTGTGTGCTGACCATCTCATGGTGTTATATAAATACTTGCTACACTTCCCATTGCATGCTGACCACCTCATAGTGTAATGTAAATACTTGCTACACTTCCCATTGCATGCTGACCATCTCATAGTGTTATGTAAATACTTGCTACACTTCCCATTTTCTGCTCACCATCTCACAGTTTTACGTAAATACTTGCTACACTTCCCATTGTGTGTTGACCATCTCATAGTCTTATGTAAATACTTGCTACACTTCCCATTGTGTGTTGACCATCTCATAGTCTTATGTAAATACTTGCTACACTTCTCATTGCATGCTGACCATCTCATAGTGTTATGTAAATATTTGCTACACTTCCCATTGCGTGCTGACCATCTCATAGTGTTATGTAAATACTTGCTACACTTTCCATTGCATGCTGACCATCTCATAGTGTTATGTAAATATTTGCTACACTTCCCATTGCATGCTGACCATCTCATAGTGTTATGTAAATACTTGCTACACTTCCCATTGCATGCTGACCATCTCTTTGTGTTATGTAAATACTTGCTACACTTCCCATTGTGTGCTGACCATCTCATAGTGTTATGTAAATATTTGCACCACTTCCCATTGTGTGCTGACCATCTCACAGTGTTATCTAAATGCTTGCTACACTTCCTATTGCATGCTGGCCAACTCACAGTGTAATGAAAACACTTGCTACACTTCCCATTGTGTGCTGACCACGTCATAGTGTAATAAATACTTGCTACACTTCCCATTGCTTGCTCACCATCTCAAAGTGTTATGTAAATACTTGCTACACTTCCCATGGTGTGCTGACCATCTCATAGTGTTATGTAAATACTTGCTACACTTCCCATTGTGTGCTCACCATCTTACAGTGTTATGTAAATACTTGCTACACTTCCCATTGTGTGCTGACCATCTCATAGTGTTATGTAAATACCTGCTACACTTCCCATTGCATGCTGACCATCTCATAGTGTTATGTAAATACTTGCTACCCTTCCCACTGTGTGCTGACCATCTCACAGTGTTATGTAAATACTTGCTACACTTCCCATTGCATGCTCACCATCTCATAGTGTTATGTAAATACTTGCTACATTTCCCATTGTGTGCTGACCATCTCATGGTGTTATATAAATACTTGCTACACTTCCCATTGCATGCTGACCACCTCATAGTGTAATGTAAATACTTGCTACACTTCCCATTGCATGCTGACCATCTCATAGTGTTATGTAAATACTTGCTACACTTCCCATTTTCTGCTCACCATCTCACAATGTTATGTAAATACTTGCTACACTTCCCATTGTGTGTTGACCATCTCATAGTCTTATGTAAATACTTGCTACACTTCCCATTGTGTGTTGACCATCTCATAGTCTTATGTATATACTTGCTACACTTCTCATTGCATGCTGACCATCTCATAGTGTTATGTAAATACTTGATACACTTCCCATTGTGTGTTGACCATCTCATAGTCTTATGTAAATACTTTCTACACTTCCCATTTTCTGCTCACCATCTCACAGTGTTATGTAAATACTTGCTACACTTCCCATTGTGTGCTGTCCATCTCACAGTGTAATGTAGATACTTGCTACACTTCCCATTGCATGCTCACCATCTCACAGTGTTATGTAAATACTTGCTACACTTCCCATTGTCCGCGCACCATCTCACAGTGTTATGTAAATACTTGCTACACTTCCCATTGTGTGCTGACCACCTCACAGTGTAATGTAAATACTTGCAATACTTTCCATTGCATGCTCACCAGCTCATAATGTTATGTAAATACTTGCTACACTTTCCATTGTGTCCTCACCATCTCATAGTGTTATGTAAATACTTGTTACACTTCCCATTGCGTGCCGACCACCTCACAGTGTTATGTAAATACCTGCTACACTTCCCATTGCATGCTGACCATCTCACAGTGTTATGTAAATACTTGCTACACTTCCCATTGTGTGCTGACCATCTCATAGTATTATATAAATACTTGCTACACTTCCCATTGTGTGCTGACCATCTCATAGTGTTATGTAAATACTTGCTACACTTCCTATTGTGTGCTGACCAGCTCACAGTGTTATGTAAATATTTACTACACTTCCCATTTTAAGTTGACCTTCTCATAATGTTATGTAAATACTTGCTACACTTCCCCTTGTGTGTT
Source organism: Protopterus annectens (assembly GCF_019279795.1). NCBI lineage: Eukaryota > Metazoa > Chordata > Ceratodontiformes > Protopteridae > Protopterus > Protopterus annectens. The sequence goes on from NC_056746.1 coordinate 1,107,868,704, forward strand.
GACCACCTCACAGTGTAATGTAAATACTTGCTACACTTCCCATTGTGTGCTGACCACCTCACAGTGTAATGTAAATATCTGCAATACTTCCCATTGCATGCTCCCCAGCTCATAATGTTATGTAAATACTTGCTACACTTCCCACTGTGTGCTGACCATCTCATAGTGTTATGTAAATACTTGCTATACTCCCCATTGCGTGCTGACCATCTCATATTGTTATGTAAATACTTACTACACTTCCCATTGTGTGCTCGCCACATCATAGTGTAATAAATACTCGCTACACTTCCCATTGTATGCTGACCATCTCACAGTGTTATGTAAATACATGCTACACTTCCCATTGCATGCTGACCATCTCACAGTATTATTTAATTACTTGCTACACTTCCCATTGTGTACTGACCATCTCATAGTGTTATATAAATACCTGCTACACTTCCCATTGTGTGCTGACCATCTCATAGTGTTAAGTAAATACTTGCTACACTTCCCATTGTGTGCTGACCATCTCATAGTGTTATGTAAATAGTTGCTGCACTTCCCATTGTGTGCTGACCATCTCACAGTGTTATGTAAATACTTGCTACACTTCCCATTTTGTGCTGACCTTCTCATAATGTTATGTAAATATTTGCTACACTTCCCCTTGTGTGCTGACCACCTCACAGTGTAATGTGAATACTTGCTACACTTCCCATTGCATGCTGACCATCTCATAGTGTTATGTAAATACCTGCTACACTTCCCATTTTGTGCTGACCTTCTCATAATGTTATGTAAATACTTGCTACACTTCCCCTTGTGTGCTGACCACCTCACAGTGTAATGTGAATACTTGCTACACTTCTCATTGCATGCTGACCAAGTCATAGTGTTATGTAAATACTTGCTACACTTCCCATTATGTGCTGACCATCTCATAGTGTTATGTAAATACTTGCTACACTTCCCATTGTGTGCTGACCATCTCACAGTGTAATGTAGATACTCGCTACACTACCCATTGCATGCTGATCATCTCACAGTGTTATGTAAATACTTGCTACACTTCCCATTTCATGATGACCATCTCACAGTGTTATGTAAATACTTGCTACACTTCTTATTGTGTGCTGTCCATCTCACAGTGTTATGTAAATACTTGCTACACTTCCCATTTCATGATGACCATCTCACAGTGTTATGTACATACTTGCTACACTTCCCATTGTGTGCTGACCATCTCACAGTGTAATGTAGATACTTGCTACACTTCCAGTTGCATGCTGACCATCTCACAGTGTTATGTAAATACTTGCTACACTTCCCATTTCATGATGACCATCTCACAGTGTTATGTAAATACTTGCTACACTTTCCATTGCATGCTGACCATCTGTCCATCTGTTAGTCTACTTATTTAATAAATACGCCTTTCCACCTTCTGCTTCTGCAGTATAGTTGCTAACGTCTTTAAATCTTTTGGAGTATTAACATAATATATTTCTCCTGTCTGCCAGTCTCTGGAACATCCCCTTTTATCTTCCTCTGTTTGTACTTCGTTCAATAAATTTTGTAGTTCTTGTTCTTCCATCTCTTGTAGCATATCTTCATTTAGTGGTAGTGGTTGTTTTTAATGTAACTGTACCCTTATTTTGCTATGTGCTGTCAACTTACTGTCTTTAACATAATTTTGGACCTCTTATCTTTTTTTTCTTTTTAAGGTTATTCCAGACGCGTATCACATCCCCCTAACTCTTTTAATGCCATTTTCAAAATCCTTGTTATGTGCACTCTAAGTGTATTTACTCCAGGTAGTACACATGGAACCTCAAATGAACCATCCTGTTATTCCACTGAACTAATCTAATGTTACAAAATATATATAGACATGGTTTAAGAATATTATAAGGCCTACCCTGGAACTGTGTGCTAGTTTGGCATGGTCTTTGGAAACAAAGATTTCTAGTGGTAAAGTTTGAGCTATTAAAAGGTGACCCTCTACACAGTGCTCCTTTGTATGCAGAATGTACTAGTCCCATATACCTCTTTCTCTCCAATTTTCTATGTTGTTGTTCCATAAGGTGCATTTCTTCTAAAGTTACTATTCTCACTTCTTCTCTTTTTACTATATTAATTATCCTCCCTCTCTTTTCACAAGACTTGTTATCTGATTTACATTCCATGTTATTAGCCCTCTATCCATCAGTGGGACCTTTTTCTCATCCTTGGATATCCTTCCCATCTCTATTAGACTGTTTGATGTACCTCCCACCTTACTTTTCCTGTCAAATTACTAAGTCCTCCCATTTTGGTGCATCCTGGATCCTCTGGTTTGATGTCATACCCCCAAGTTATTATATCAGTTAGGGCCTTTTTTAACTTTTGACCTTCTAGTTCAACTCTGTGTCTTAACCTGCCTTTGCTGAAGCTCAACCCCACAGCCACATATGCTTATTAATTATAAACCCACATATGTTGCTTCCAAGCTATATTTGTTCCACCCTATTAGTTGTGAACAAAATGCCTCTATCTGCTCTCATAATGCAGAGAGTTGACTGGAGTAGGACATTACATCTTCGAGGCATTCTCAATCCCCCATTCCCACCTTGACAGTTGTGTAGTTATCTGTTCCCATAACCAGGCTTTTCATACTGCCTGTTCCCCATGGTTACTCTGCTCATCACTTCCTAGATCCAAAATATGCTGTAGTATACCTTATCTGCCCCTGCATATGTTATACTTAATGTTCTTCCAACTCTTTATGTCCTCCCCCTGACTAAACCATGTAGTCTTATTGCTTTTTATTACATCCTTATATTTCCTAATCCCCAAAGTCTCTTATGTTCTACCATTCCTTCTATATTTATTTGTTGTTTGGATAAATCTCCTGTCTACTCATTTGCTGTTACCCATTTAATGGTTATTTTATATTCCTGATACTTTTCTTTAGATGAACATATTACATCTAAGTTTTGATACGTACTTCTATTTTTCCCCCCGAACATATTTCTTTCATTTGTATTTTCCAGTCTCTTTCATATGTGCTATCCTCCTACTTATGAATGTCCCCCTAAGTGTTTTGTATCAACATGTCCTTTTACTCTTCCTGGATGTGCCCCCTTTTCATTTTAGCTTATTTAACTCATATTTAAATGCATTTTGGTTTTACATATTACATCAGTTTTTCAGTTACTTCACTTTTCCCTTTGCCCCTTATTTTTTTTTAGCTCTGTCCATCTTAATGTTTACTTATTTTTGCAACGTCCCCTTAAATTGTGATTGGCCAGTGTTCCCTAGTACATTCCTCCAAATTTAAATCATTATTCAAGCCATGTTTTCATCTTTGCATTGCCACTGTACTGGCTGTCTTCAGCATCAAGCACTGCACTCTTTCCCCACGTGTTATCTTAAAATATATATTCACACACGTCTGTAGTATTAATGTATAAAATTACATATTAAATTGAAAAGCCACTGACTTTCAAATTAAAGCAGATTTAGCTGCTTATCTGCACTTTACTGTTCATATTCATACATATAGGGTATCCTGACTAGCTGGGTGAGATAGCCATTCCAAGACAGTTTGTAAGTCCTCTCTCCCTGTTCCCCCTTACTGATTGGATTATTTCTACTCTGTGTTTCAATGTCTTGTACTTTTGGAACACAGGGAAAAGTTATTTTGCTTCATCATTAGTAACTCTTGTCTGCTTATCCACATTGACCACCTCTACATTGGAGTGTATCTGTTGTCGGTCTTCCCATAGACACCTGCCTCTAATTGTACCAGCCAATTTCTTCATGGCCTCCTCCAGTTTTATATATGTTTTCAAACCTGGTGTTGTGAATAATTTTATTGAAGTGGGTATATTAGCTTATACTTTATCCCTTTTATTTTTCACTGCCGTTGCACTGTGATGAAAGCTGCTAATCATTTTCAGTTTTGGGCTTAATATTCCAAGTCTAAATAAACCAGTGAGTCACCAAATTTTAATCTCTGTGTGGACCTCCAAAGTTGAGACAGCACCTTTTCTTTTGACACATATATGGTGAAGTGAACAGTTATTGGTCTTGTAATTTTCTGTCTGTCATGGGGCAGGATCCATGGTGTTCAGTGTGCTGTCTGTAAATTGTATTTCTTCAACTGACATCTGTACCCATTGTGCAAATTTGTTCTTAATGCATTTGCTGTAGCTTTCTTCCTTCTGCCATTCTGACCATTCATTTATGTGGAGATTTTCTTCTTCCATCTGTCCTCCTGTGCTAGTAATGCTGCATTCACGATCTCCAGTTTCATCTCTATTGCAGCCAGTCTTGCCTTCAGTTGCTTATTCTCATGTAGCAATGACTGTAAAGGATCCATTGACCACCTCTATCAGTTCTTGTAAATTTTTAATTTTTTTTTTGCTTATATTCCTCAAATTCGGTGTTGATCTTCTTCACCTGAAAGAAAACACCATTTAATGTAATTTATTTTTCCGTGTTTTGGTCTGAATGATTCTCCACATCTGCTGATGCAGTCGCTCCACTTGGCATGCTTTTCCCATTTTTTCCCATTTTCGACTGCTTGAGTGATGTGTTTACTTTTTTTTCCCTTTTTCCTCATTTAAACAGCTAAGTCTAAACACCCTGATTGCTTTACTCTGTTAGCAGTAAAAGTGTTCAAAGATGTTTGTAAAAATAAAAATGTTGAAAGAGGGCACCTTATAAAATATTAGCACATGAAAAGTAATTAAAAGATACATGGAATATTTTATAAATATATATTTTATATGAATTCTATTTAAACACTCTTTCAAAAGCTTTAACAGCAGTCTAAATGATTCATAGATATTATAATGTTCATATTTTGATGCAGTAAAAGAACTACATTGCAATAAACAAATTGCTAGTGTTATGTTAATATTCACACATTACCAGACTAAGATTCATTAACTATAATGAAAATGTAATTGAGTGCACACACATTTCCTTTCTAGCATTAACATGATATAAATCTGAATAATTCTAAGAGCAAGATAGGCCCACTTTATCTGACCCATTTTCTAGCATGATTCAGGTATACATTTAAACACCATCTTCTAAATGTATTTACATGTGCTATGAGTAGGACACTAGGGCTAATACATTTACTAAGTGTCTAGAAACAGTTCTAGTATGAATGAGAGTGCAATAAAGCATGCATCACAAGGTTTAAAAGGTGAATGTGAAGTAAATTTCAAGAGACATAAACATTTTTTTCATGTTTGTAAATTTTTTGGCCTCTGCAGCAGACCTCTGGTTGCCACTGCTGCCCCTCCACAATCTTAGGTGCTAAGAGTCACTTCTGACCCCCTATGTAACTCCCTACTTTTCCTTATTGTTTGAGAGGAGATTAAGGCACCTAAGTATAGTGCAGTGCCATATCTGTGACCATAAGGATTTTAAGGATTTTTTGTTTCATTGCCTATCCATTACCCACTCCCTGTCCTGATGGGGAATGAGATAAAGCCATTAGGAATTTTTTGGTCTCTTCCTCAGCATTTGTAAGCTTAGGTTGCATAACTCCCAGTATCAGCGCTAAAACTATAATAGGTTTATAGGTTCATAGATGTGTACTAGGCTAATGACCATAAGGGCCTTTTTAAACCTAACCATTCATCAAAAATCTCTTGACAAATTCTGATACCCTTGATTAATGTAAGCAGGGGCTTGGGAGGTTAAACATTTACAAGCAGGGGCCTGTGTCTGTTAGAGAAATAAGTGCCAAACCAGGTACAAATTTCCTGTTCCTAATCCAACTGTCCAACTTATACTTGAATTGAGTTAGGGAGGAACTCTGCTTCACATGGATGGGGAGCCTGTTCCAGAGACACAGTAGTCTCTGGGATACTTACCTGTCTCTCCACAGGTCCTATTTATATTACAGGAAAGGTTTAACACTTTAGAATGGGTAAATCTGGTGGTGTCTGTTCTGTGCATATGCAGGAGGTCCATCACAGTGGCGTCTGACAATGCCCTGTGTGCCAGGCATAGATCTCCCCTCAACAGCCTGCAGGAGACAGAGTACAAGGATAAGTCCTTGACGTGGTCTGCATAGGACATGTTACTTACGCCCTGTTTTCTTTTTGTGAGGAACCTCTGTGGATGTTACAATTGTTGGATATGCCTGGTTAGGTACATACTAGAAGGGGCATTGTACTTGATGATAGGTCTAATGAATGCCAAATACAGTGGAACAATGACTTCCTTGGACCTAGATGGCATGTCTTTGTTTATAAGTTGCACAACATAGAATGATTTCCTCACTACTGTAGACACATGATGGTCAAAGGCTAGATTACTGTCTGTGTGTGTCCCTATGTCCCTGACTACTGAGTCAACTCTAAGGGGTGTGTTGTCAATATGATAGTTATTAGTGGTGGATGCCTTCCCAAAGGATACTACAGAAAAGTCTCACTTAACTGGCACCTGTGGGGATTGGTAGATGCTGGTTAAGTTTATGCTCTGGTTGCTTGAGATATGCTTTGTGATTTTTGATTGGCTCATATACCAGCATACAAATCAATCAAAAATCACAAAGTGGAGCCTCTTCTTTTCAATGCAGAACAGCAGGCTCTTCTGCATTGAACCAAAGAGCCTCTGCTTTGCCATTTGCGCTAGTGAGTTGGGGCTAGTGTAGGTTTCCCATTTGATGGTGGGATAATTGATATCACCCATAACCAGAGTGGTCAGTAAAATTTGGATTATCTCCAGTTTGGTAAAGTAGGCTTCATGGACATTGTGACCCATAGAGGGGGACTTATAACTGGCTGTGACTTGAATGGGGGTCTTATACACCATAACCTAGACTTAGAATAACTCCCTGGAGTTGTCCAGTCTAACTAGACAGGAGGTGAATTTATCTGCAATAGATAGAAACACTGCCTCTTTTGGTTTTCACACATGCATTTTGTAGTCTAAAGATGTAGAAGGCATTGTAGCCTTGCAAGGCTGGGGTACTCTCTGAGACCTTGAGCCAGGTTTCTCTGACTGCACTGACATCTACATCTTCTAGTGATAGAATTGCTTCTAGGGAGTGCAGTTTTTGGTTTAAGGTCCTAGCATTTAGCAGCATGACCCTTATTTTGTTCTGGTTGGGTAATTTCACATCAGTAATGTTGTTTTCAAGACCTTGCCTCAAAAGGCACTATGGGGGAGGCAAGAGCCTTTGCCAGCAGCAGAAAGCCTAGAGGTGCCAGGTGCAAACCGCCTTTGGCAAAGCAGCGATATTTGTCGACCATGGCTTCCCAAGCTGACAGGGACTGGATCCCCATTGAATGGCACCAAAACCTGAGCCAATTATTGAAATCAATGATTTTTTGTTTATACTGCGGCATCATTCTAAGTGAGGATAGTATGCTGCTCTGCGTGGTCTTTTCAGCTAGTTCTGTACTTTTCCCTGGTGGGTACAGCTGCCTCTATGCAGCTTATTAACGTGCTTTATAGAGTTATTGTGAACAACTCTGCATAGGCAGCAGTGTTCTTAGGATTTATGGGGGCTTGAAATTTTGCCAGGTTATCATTTAATAGCTTTTTGTGGTTTGACCTTACCAGGGAAGACATTACTCTAGGGGGTGTGTAGCAGTCTTCCATATTAGTGAGGACCAGATCCAGTATGGGTGCATCCTTGTTGGTGTGTTGACAATCTGACAGAGGGAGTTTGTATTTACAAAATCCAAGAACCTCTGTGCCTGTACGTTTGATGTCATACAGGATTCCCAATTAATAGTGGGGTAACTAAAGTCATCTATAAATATGGTATTGGGTTGAATGGTGAATGTTTCCAATAAGTTTAAATACATGGTATGGGTTTTCTGGGTCTAGAGGGGAATCTACAGCTTGCAAGGAAGTGGTATTGGATTTTTGCCTCTGGTGATTTGATCATGGAGAAGCTTAAGTGAATTGTCCTGTCTGATCTGCCTTGAGGTATATTTATTTTTCATGTAAATCGAGACACCTCCACATTTAGTCCCTGTCTGTGTACTGGCTGGTCTAAATGTGTAGACGGCATTATAACCTTCCATTGTTGGTGTGCTCTTCATAGTTTTAAATTATGTCTCAGTAACTGCACAGACGTCAGCATTCTCTAGGGTGAAGAGAGCTTCTAGGGAATGGAGTTTTTTATTTAGACTCCTAGTATTGAGCAAAAATACCTTTAGAGTTTCTTGGTTTTGATTTGTTATGTTGGAAGTATTTTCAGGTTGGAATTACCTAAAAAGGCACTATGGGGAAAGATAATCTTTTAGCTAATATTTGAGAGCCTAGAAGGAAGAAGTGCAGACCATCCTTAGCAAAGCAGCATGGTCTTTTGACCATCTCCTTCCATTCTGACAAATATTGCACCCTCTTAGAATGCCACCAGAAAATAACCAAATTATTAAAGTCAGTCATCTTTTGTTCATATCGTGGCATCATCCTTGGAGAAGGTAAAATGTTGCTCAATGCTAGGCTCATATCAACCTGGGACACATATTCCAAGAGTTCCATGATGTGTCTCTTCATATAATCTAAGGAGGTATGCCTCAGGTCATTTACACCCACACGAACTCTGACTGAGTCACATTGGGACTTGTATTTCAATGACTTGAGTGTGTGCATAATGTGGTAGATCCTAGCCCCTGATAAGCAACTGACTGTGACTTTGTCCTTACTCAGCCTGGTGAGAGGGTCATCAGTGTATCTCATGATGGAGTCTCCAATGACCGGATTGTTGGACTTTGTGGTGGCTTACCCTATTGGCTTAGAAACAGAGAATCCATGAGATGTGGCTGTATGTGTTGATGTGGGTGTTGTTTAGAAAGAGTGCATTCGGGGCTGCTGAGGGTACTTGTTATGTGTACTTCAGGAGGTTTATGAGGTTAGGAAGGTTACATTTAAGTGCACCCGCATATGTGGGTCTATATGTCTGCTTTGAATTGTGTTTGATGGGTGCAGCGTGTGTACTACTGACAACCTTATTGACATTTGGAGTACATACGAGCTTTACCTCTAGTGACATTGCATAAATATATCTCTCGCATACCATATCAGTTTGAGAATTAACTGGCCGTCAGTAAACATGAGGCAATTTCAAATTGCCTCAGGATGTCATTATCCACCAAGCTGGTAACGGAGATAGCAGGAAAGTTCATATGAATGGCAACGGACCCTTTTTTATTGATTAGATAGTTGGAGTGAGAATATAAATCAATGTCAGGAGTATCTGGTTTGCAACTCTGCGGACAGTGCTTGTCACTGCAAATCAGTTGTCCCATGTGCAACTAGTTAATGGTGAAATTTCAGTTGTGTTTTTACAGGAAAAATGTCACTCAAGGTGTTTGTGTCTATATAAAGTACTGCCAAAATGCTTGAGGGGAAGCTTATATGTAGACCCTGATAATTTATAGATGAAGTATTTAGGCAGATATTCTGAAGTTAGAAACAAATCAAGCAGTATTACTGAAAAAAATTAGCCTGTCAAGAATGGTGAAAACAGAGAAGTCACATGAATGGCTACGGCCTGGCAATTACTAGTGCAGGTCTTACCACAGCTTCACGTTGCTGGGATACAACACTCCTTTGCTTCTTCTCTCACCAGAAGGAAAACATTAGCACCAGTCCCAAGATGAGAAGCAGGCCGCAGCCTGTTTGGTGATCCACAGTCTTGTCCCAGATGATGCAAGGGTCTGTAGGTTTGTTGTACTAACTCTGAGATCACCACACCTAGGAGAAAGGGAGTACTTTGAGACATAGCTACATTGGACTTATTGTACGCAAGCCGCCAGTAATATTTAAAACAGTCTTTGTTGTTGAAAAGTTACACTTTTAATACATTATATATTGAAGAATGTATAAAAGAAAAGTAATAGCCCCTTTCTCTGAAACAATTCACAGTTAACAGGTCAGACTTTAAAAAAGTATTATTTCTTAGGAATTTAAGCCAGAAAAGTTTAGAAGTTGTTTTCGTACCAAAGATAGACATGTTAACGTATAAATAAGTAATGAGCTCACAAAATCAAACTCCTTCTTCTCTCCCTTTAAGCCAGATATTTTAGTTTGAGCCCTACACATATGAGAACTAAAAACACACAAAGATTGGCTTTGTTGTTTCATCTTCCAATGACTACTTTAAATGTCTCTTGGTCATCAATGAAATTATATAACATAATGATGAATGTGTCTGGCTGCAAAGCTGCAGAAGTACGTTTGATTCCCATTTGCTCTTACTTACATACTGTGTAACTGAGCAAGGCAGTTAACTTCTATGCACTTCTAGGTGTCTTCTATGCAAGGAGATGTATTGCTCCAATGGGAATAGCTGGCTATCTAAATGCAGTCACAAATAAATAACATAATACTTATGCTAACCTGATTCAAAAGTAAATCTTCCTGGTTATTCTTTAATCTACAAGCCTTACTCAGCTTCCTCATGTGTTCCAGAGTGCAAACACTGTTTTAAGTTTGCATTTTGTTTGTTTTCTGCCACTTACACCATATTCCTTTCCACCACTTTTAAATAATCCTTATTTACTTTTCTTGGTTGCTTGTTTCTGCATTATTGCCATTTTATTGTTATTGTTGTACTATAAATCACATCATCAGAAAATTGTTCCCACTGAGTATTGCATATGCAGTTCCTTAAGTCAAAATGCATCAAAGCATATCCTCCAAAAACAGTCTGCCTCCAACACCCAAATATGATTAAATAAATACCAAACACACGCACACTTACACACATTTAACTCCATTTCTGTCTTATCAGTACTATAGGTGATTGCTGTAATTAGTAGACCCAAATAGCACATCATTCCATAGTCCAGAAAAGACCCGAATTAAGCACAGATATTTTCTTACCTGTATGTCCAGCTTATGACTGCAAATTAATGAATAATTGCAATAATATCATATAAATTTGCATTTGCCTACTTCCTGTTGACATCACATTCTCTCACATGAATACATGTTAAAATAAGTCTTCAGATTCAAATAATCTCAAATCAGAATACTTATTACGGAAGAAACATGAGTTAGATAATTGCATATTATGAACCCTCACATAACTAAAACAACTGCCTGTATCCATTGTGCCTTTTTGCTTATACAAGAATGACTTCTTTCCAGTTTGTTTCAGTAGATCTCCACATTTTGCTTATCAGTTTGCGTATGAGCTTGTCATAGTCAAACCTTAACTGAATTTTTAGAGCCCAGGCCAGAAGTGTTCTTTTGATAAACTCTTTGCCTGACCAATCAAATGCATCCATTAAGATATTCTGAAAAGTACATTCAGGTGAGTTAGTACTGAGTGTAACCCTACAGCTTGCTAGATTAAAGAGACTTTGCACTGTTTACTAAAGAGTGGGACCCCTTACATTACACAATACTCTGACTGAATGAAGTAAATATATAAAATAATGAACAGCTATGATGTTCATTCTGCACCATAAGAAGGAATATCTGATTACCATAAAGCCTAGTTTCAAATGATTTATAAACAAGCATCAGTAAAATGGCAACCTTACTGCCAATCATCAGTGGACTGGAGTTCCGCTGTGGCGACCCCTAACCGGGAAAAGCCGAAAGACATAATCAAACAAAATTAGCATAAGAATTCTATGCTTTGGTTAAAGTGGCAACAATTATTTTTTGATTCTGTGCTTATTTCTACACTCCACAATATGTTGTATATACGTATGTAATATAGTCCACCATTTATAGGTTCATAGGTTCATAGGTTCATACTAGGCTATCTGCCCAAGGGCATTTATAAGCCTAGCCCATAGTTATGTGGCTTTCGCCACCCCTTTAGTTTGAATAAAAACTATGCCTATTATTTTTCTGTGCCTCTGTCAAGCAGTGACACTGAAGTAATCCCTGGGGTATATCTGCGATCTCCCATCCATTGGTCAAGATTCCTCTTGAACAAGGCCAGCGAGGTGCTTTGCCTCACATGTACCGGGATTTTGTTCCACAGCATAGGGAGTCTCTGGGTGATGAATCTGTCCCTCCAGCACGTTCTATTTGTAACCGTGTCAAGGTTTAAGTCTCCCGCCCTTGTGGTTCTGAGGGATCTAGATTTTTTGAGGTGAAGCATATTCATCAAATCTGGGTTTGACATGGCCTTATATGTCAGGCACAGGTCACCTCTGAGCAAGCGGTATGAGACTGAATAGAGCTGGAGTTCTTTCAGTCGGGCAGCATAAGACATATTTTTGAGACCCTTTATCCTTTTGGTGAGGAACTTTTGGGGCCTTTCAAGCTGCAGCAGGTGTCTGGTCAGATACATTCCAAACGGGGCATTGTACTCAATCATAGGTCTAATGAGTGATGAGTACAGGGGACGATGACCTCCCTTGATCTAGATGTGAATCCCTTCATGATCAGGTGGGCGATATAGAAGGTTTTCCTAACTACTTTAGCAACATGAGTGTCAAACGAAAGGCTACTGTCAACTTGGGTCCCCAGATCCCTGATGACTTTTCTGTGCTCAGTGGATTGCCACCTATATGGTAGCTAGGGGTAACCTTGTTTTTCCCGAAGGGTATGACTATGCATTTTTGGCGTTTAACTTCAGGCCATGGCTCTGGCACCAGTTATCTGTTTCTGTGAGGCCCTTCTGGAGGATATCTGTGTCAGATGTGTTTTCGACTATAGCCCAGTTTGCAGTCATCTGCAAACTTTGTCAGCCATAACCCTCCTGTGTTTGCTTGTACTTCAGAAAAGTAGATGCCAAACAAGAGTGGACCCAGGACTGAGCCCTGTGGGACACCACTTGTGACAGGCTTTGAGTCTGACATGGCTCCAGCAACTCTGACCCTGTGGGTTCTGTCACTTAGCCAGTTTGCAACCCATCTTGTGATGTATGGGTTTACATTCAAGCTGATGAGTTTTTCGATGATACCTGAGTGGGGTATTGTGTCGAAGGCCTTTGCCAGGTCGAGGTAGGCTGTATGGACTGCCTTTCCCTCATCAATGGCCTTGGTGACTGTCTCGAAAAAGTCAACCAAGTTTAAGAGGCAGGATCTACCTTTGACAAAGCCAAACTGGGTTGGATCCAAAGTCTGCAAGTTCCCTATGTCTTTATTTATGAGTTCCATTATGATCCTCTCCATGGCTTTGCAGATAAGGCTTGTCAAGCTAATGGGGCGGTAATTTCCAGGGTCTGTGGAGGCACCGCCCTTATGAAGTGGGACCACAGTCTCCGTGCGCCACTCCTTGGGTACGTATCCTGTGGTGAGGCTAAGATTAAACAGCTGTCCTAACTGTAGGTTTAATTCCTCATTGAGTTCATGAAGCACACAGCCGGGGACACCATCCGGTCCCATGGATGCTGTGTTTTTTGTCTTAGTGAGGGCAGTTCTCACCTGGGCATTGGAGATGTTTGGGGGGCTACAATCCTCTGGAATAGATATCTCTCCTTTTGCGGGGGAGGGGGGAGAAGTTTGCACTGCACCTGTCAGCCAGTATGTTAGCAATGTGTGTAGGTTCAGTAATTTTCACATCATTTTGAACTAATTCTGAGCATATCTGGGAGTTTCCTCCTAGGTTTCTAACATAGCTAAAGAAGGCCTTATGATTGTCTTTAGAGTCCTTGGCGATTTTTCTCTCAAAATTTGCCTTGGATGATTTTATGAGAGCTCTTAGTTTTTTACTTATAATGATCAAAGGTGTCTTACCTTTCAAGGATTTTGCTCTATCTTGTAGTAGCTTCCTCCTTTTGTTGTAGAGCTTGTTTATGGCTGGGGTCCACCAGACTGGATGCTTGCCTTTGGTACAGAGAGTCTTAGTTTTGTTTGGGATTGCCTGATCCATGCAGTCCTGTAGGTGCTGGTAGAAGGCATTTGTAAGTGATTCAGCGGTTTGAGTAATGTTTACCACTGGCTCAGGGGCCTTAAAGGAGACCACACTAGTTTTTAGAAGTGTGAAATCGGCTTTTGAGAAGTTTTTCACTGTGGTCTTCTTTGTTTCAGGTGGGGGCGGGATGAGGACCTCCAGCGAGATTAGTTTATGATCTGATCTCACCAGTGAGGGGTATACTTCCAGTGTTGAACATTTTGATCCCATGTTCGTGATGATGAGATCAAGTATGTTTTCTCCTCTTGTGGGGATGGTGACTAGTTGTTCCATGGTATTTGAGTTTATGAACTCCAGGAATCTTTGGGTTAGAGTGTTCGGGCTTGAGTAGTGTTCCCAGTCTATATTAGGGTAGTTGAAGTCACCTAGTATGATGGTGTTTGGAGATACATTTATCCCTCCAATGTTTTCAGGAAGGCCATGTGAGGTTCCTGAGTTTGAGAGGGTGGCCTGTAACATGCTACAAATTGCAGAGCAGTCTTGCCTATGGTTAATTGCACCTGGATGGTCTCCGATGCATTGTGCGTTGCCACCAACCTTGAGGTGTGGGTGTCCTTTATGAATATGGACACCCCCCCTCCTTTCTTGGTGTTGTCCGGATTTTGGGGCCGAACGCATGATATGAGGTGAAACCTGTTAGTGCTGGGGTGCTCTCAGGAGCCTTGAACCAGGTTTCTGTCACAGCACAGACATCGATGTTCTCCATATTGAGAAGGGCCTCGAGTGCGTGCATCTTGAGAGTGAGACTTCTGGCATTGAGCAGCATTACCCTTAGTTTTTTCTTTTTGGTGTTCTAGGGTGGTAGGTTTAGAATTTGAGCCTTGCCTAAAAAAGGTACTATGGGGGTGGCAAGAGCCTTTGCCAATATCCGGAAGCCCAGGGGTGACAGGTGCAAGCCATCCCTTGCGAAGCAGCGTGGCTTGTCCAGCATGTCATCCCAGGCAGACAGACATTGGATCCCCTTTGAATGACACCAGAATTTAAGCCAATTATTAAAGCTGATCATCTTATCACTGTATTGTGACATCATTCTAGGTGAAGGTAGGATACTGCTCAAGGTCAGGGTCATACCTGCCTGGGCTACATAATCAGAGAGCTCCTCGATGTCCCTTTTCATGTAGTCCAAGGAGGTACGTCTCAGGTCGTCTATTTCTCAGTATTATTCAAGGTGCATTGAACGTCTGAGTTTCCTTCTAATACATAAGGTGCAACTGTTTTACTTATAACTGCTAAATTATTTTTTTGCAGTTGTTTTACTGCCTCTTTGCTAGTAATAATGCACCTCATCTGGGTGTGCCCTGGACATTTTTGGAGGCAAGTTGTTCCTTAAATAGTTTTTATTTTTTGTGCAACTCCCCTAAGAGAACAGGAGATGTTTTATCAATAGTTGCAAGATAATCCAGCTTTTTAGATTGGGTAAAACACTTTTTTTGGAGAACAGCTTAGAGAAACCCTTTAATCACTGCTTGAGATGTAAATTATTGTGAGACATACTTCTACAAAGCTGGCTTTAAGAAATATATTATTACAGAATTATAGCTTTCTATTTGAAACCATTTCCATTCTGAACCTTGTTTATTAGTAACTGCAATAACAAAGTCTAGATCTAACTCCTGAACTGTTGGGGGTAATGGTCAAAACAGATGAGACTATTAGACAAATAAAAAGTGGAATCCATTACTAAAAACATATAGTACATGGAGTATAGTAATTATGCTCGAATATCTGGAAAAAGACAAATCTGCTATAGTGGAGACGAGACCTTAACAAATGTTAAGCATACCGTGCTTCACTTGTTAAGACCATGTATTGTGTTAGACAATTAAATCTGCTAGAACTGATCAGCAAACCACAGTGGCAGAATATAAAAAAGGATTGTTTCTGCCTGCTATTTGTGCCAGGAAGGTGTCCATGACTTTTTCTGACATAACATAATCTCTTACAGTCTTTCTGACAGCACTCACTAAGTCCATTATGACTTTGAAACCAGGCAAAACATTTAGCAATTTTTTTTCTGTAGCTAATAGTACATGGCTCAGATAAAGCTCTATGTACTATGAAGAATTATGACGGGGTCTCCAGTCATGACCCTGTATTATGTATTCTTGAGATGGATGCCAAGATTCACCTCTCCAGCTTCACTTTCAAAGTGAATTTCTTGGAATCCTTGATTCAAAAATATAATAAGCAGGTTATGATTGGCAACTCACTTATAATCCTCTGTGTTATGCTCTTCCCATAATGCCCTTAAAGGATTTTTAGAAGAGAGCAGGTAATGTGGATAAATAGTGGGGCTGTCACATGTGTTTGCTGTTATTGCTTTATTCCTTACTAGTGAATTGAGGATCTGGTACTTAATTCATAGTATCCCTCTTGTGTTTCATAGAACACAGTGCAAGCATGTCTGTTAGCACTTAGAACCATGTCAGAGTGACACGTACTCCTGAATATATGACAGCTATTAGTCAAACATTAGTTGTCTTCCAGAATTCATTCAGTATATTTCATTGTAATTTAGGCTGTTAGATTGGTCAGGGTAGTGTTCATTCAGAATTCTTTCTTCTGAAACTGAATTGTGTCTATCTTAATATCTGCCCTCTAAATGTTATCTATTATAATTTTCAGTCAGGATAAACACCTAAGTCCCCATAAGCAAAATATATGAGTGACAATTGGATGCGACACAACTCCATGAAAGCCAAACCATGCAAATGAACTGTGAAACTGCAGAATGATAAAACCGTATCAGTCCACCTCCCATACAACAAATTTATAATCCTTACTATTCCTTCCCTTTGCTCATCGTATATTTGCACCTCGAAAGTCATTTTTTTATCTTTTTGTAGTGTCATTTATGTACATCGGCTTCACTTATTCCATCCTTGCAGTCTCTAATTTGTGAATATGTATTACCCTGCACTTTTGCCCTTCTATCCTTTGTGCATCTCATTACATATCATTTGTGCATGTGCCTTAGATGACTCTCTTGGGAAACAAATCCTTTAGTAGTACAATAAGTAACAAATTAATTCAAATTCAAATGAGGACCAAATAAAAAATTGTCAGACACACAAGCAAGACATGACTAGTGTCTGGGATCTGAAAAGATCCATCTTTTAGGCTAAAGTTTTACTTCTCTTTTATCTGGATTTTTATTTACCATGTGAACTATTTTCCTAACAAACCCTAGAGAGTTAAACAGTTTCTTATTTAATTACATATTTACTTTGCAGTGGGATTTCTATTATATTGTTTATTTGTTTGTTTGGCCAGATGTTTAGTCGATACACATTTTTCATTACTGAAATTTGTAAAAAAGACATTCTTGGGTATTGCAATCTTTTATTTGTATTAGTTAGATGGCTGAACATCGGAGATCTCTGAGTTTTACCAGACAGCTCCTCATTTTGTGATTGAAATGTGTATCGATTTTTTGTTAGATTCGCTGTGGAGAGCTTTTTAAGGGAGCGACCCTTCCTTCATTTCACTCTGAAAAGCAGAACAATGATTTTTTCTCTTATCTGTATTGGGCTAGTGGCAACAAAGAACCAAAAATCTGGCTTGGAGGAATAAGACTGCCAGGGGTAAGTCATTTAAAACTAAGCCTTCCAAAGATCATACTTTACTTTTTTTAAGATGATAGTAATCTCTGCCTTTTTGTTTCTTTTTTTAAATTCTTTTTATTTACTTATTTGACATCTACTAGTGGTTTAGAAGTAACACCATAAATTGGAAAGTTTAATAACCAAGTTAGTTCTTTTGTCATTTAAATTAAAACCTGCAGTAGTGTGTCATATGATTTTTTGAGACTGTTATAAGTGAAGGCAAAACAACTAGCCATAATTACAGGCAGCAGCATCAAAGTGCAGAACTCTCAGTATTGTTTACTGAATGGTGTCTCAAGAGTGAAAAATGTGCAAAGTGTGCAACAAATTACAAGATGTATTCTTACACTGCAGGCACAAAATGCAAAGATTAATGATGCAACAGTGCTAACACTGATTGGACATAAATGAGTGTCAGGCTGTGTCTCATATCTTATATGTAAAATTTTACTGAGAATGAGGAAACGTTTTCCTTTTGCAGAAAAAAAGATTTAATAGGAAAAAACTAAATAATGTATTTTCATTCATAATAGCTGGGAAATAATAGAGATTACAGGAAATAACTTCACAGAAGCAATGAGTCAGAGAAACGAATTTGCTTTGCTTTTGGTAAGAGCAGTGGCAAAGGCTCAAAGACTGCTGGGATATGCAACTACAGAATGGATGGCAATGATCTGCAGATTACCCTTGCATTATACAGAGTACTTTGTAATGTTGGGGTCTAGATTAGAAATGCAGGACCTCAAAGTGCTTTTTTCGAGATCGCAGTACAGTGAAGATCTGCATATTTGCCCTTTCCTCACTGTAGTGTGATCTCGGAGTTGGAATATATATTTAGCGAAGGTGTGGGGGGGCAGAGCCCCCACAGTAATGATTCTGAGGTCCTGCATTTACTCTCTTTAGAGCATTCGATATTTAGAACATTCGATGTTCTAATATAGACCCGTAATGTTGTACTTGGAATACCAGTCTTTTCTTAGGTAGACAAGAATATTTATCCCCTAGAAAACATATGTCAGGTCTTTAAAACAAGAGGCCCGACTTCTGCAGAACATTCTGGAGAGCATGGTGGCATAATTAAACAAACAATCTGAAACATTGCAGAGAATTAAAAATCAAAATGCACTAAATAAATCAAAATAACATGAATGAAGATGAGGAGAAACACACACACACACACACACACACACACACACACACACACACACACACACACACACACACACACACACACACACACACACAAAGACTGGTGTTATCAACAATATATAAGGGGGAACCTGAAAAAGGTAGTGGAAGGCAAAATAGGAAATGCTGAGCAGTCAGTGGAAGAGAACAGGAATATACTGGAAATACCACCAAAGAAAAACAAAATAGTTTATACAGAATATATCAATACAGTAGATATAAAGATCTCATACAATTAGAAATATGGGAGCAGATACTGAAATCTTAGTGGTAGAAATAGCAAAGAACAATAAGTAGTAGGACACTGCCAAGATAAATCCAGTAAAAAACACCATTTATTGGATGTAAGCGCTTTCGGGATAGCCCTTCATCAGACATGTCTGATGAAGGGCTATCCCGAAAGCGCTTACATCCAATAAATGGTGTTTTTTACTGGATTTATCTTGGCAGTGTCCTACTACTTATTGTTCATTGGATATATTAATTCTAGTACCTGGGACTTCAGCACAACGTTTCTTCTTCCTTTAGAAATAGCAAACCAACATATTTTGGTGGAACACTGTACATGCAAAATGGACGAGTCTGAGGTCAGAATCAACATACTAGATGATACTAAAATATTATTGGAAAATTAAACTAGGATAAGTGTTCTAGAGAGCAGGACTGAAGATGTATAAAGGCCGTCTTGTGAGAATGTCATTACCATCAATGATTTAAAAAAAATGATGTAAGGGCATGGATATGAAAAAAACATAGCAAGGAATCTGTCTCTCATCACCACACACCTAGAACTGGAATTCAAATATCTAATCAGAATATAGGAAAGCAGATTCATCACAGTGTGCAACTATAAAAGAGAGCAGTAGTGGTCCTGCTACAAAAGAGAGGGATTAAATTATCAAATAACAGCAATGCTAAATGATCATGATGGTAGATGGCTTTTAATACATAAAAAACAAGACAGTTGGAAAGAAATCCTGGGAGCAGTGTACAGCCCAAATGCAAGTAAAATAGAATTTTACACAAAACAGTAAACATTTGCATGGGTCAGCAACACTTCCAATAATACTAATGGGAGACCGAACCTATATTTTAGATAGCACTTCCTTTATTAATAAGTTTTTACTTACCATTTATTAAGTGGGTAAGTACAATGGTCCCTGGACTCTTATTAGGCATGACCAAGGCATTTAGGCAACACCAGCAGCAAAACAAATCTGCTAGAAAAGGCTAACATTAAAGAAGTTAGAGCAAACAGAATTCAAGCAACAGAGTACATGTGCAGTTGACACACTAATGAGGGAGTGCAGACAGTATGACTATGTACATACCCATCATCATCAATAATCCCTTTTCCCATTTTTGCATGAGTTCAGGTATCACTTCAACAGTGATAATCATCTAGATCCAATGTTTACACTGCCAGATGGCTAGCCCTGCCTTGGTATTTCTTCCACACAACACACTCGGGCATACACTCGCACCTATGGCCAGTTTAGAGCATTCAATCCACCTACTACATGAATGTGGGAGAAAACTGGAACACCCAGAGGAAATCTTCGTGAACACACGGAGGACATGCAGACTCCACATAGAAGGGACCCCAGCTGAGAATCGAACCGGAGATCCTCTTGCTGTGAAGCAATGACACTATCCACTGTGCCACTGTGCCACCCAACTATGTACATATATACAATAAAATAAAAAAAAACTACAGTAGAGGAGCCAAATAAAATGTATTGGTTTAGTGCTTTCATTCTAACACGTAGAACTTCAGAACAAGATGCCCTGTCCCCTATACACATTTTAAATAATACCCTGTAGGCATAGCTCTCAACTGTATAGATTTTCGCAGAATGTCCAGATTTTTGTCTTATATTTTGGTCAGTTTCTCATTGTTATTTTCTGGCAAATTATTGAGGGTTGAAGTCAGAAAATAAAGGCAGACATATGAGTTTCAGATTTCATACCCTTCACAAATGTCATGCTAATGCAGTACCTTTTTTTCTAATTTTGTAAAAGCAATATTTAAAAAGTGTCCCTATTTTTGTTCCACCATTATTTATGGGTTCATCCAGATTTCTTGCTCTAAGAGGTTGAGAGGTATGCCTGTAGATTGCATCTTCTAAACCAACCCATAAAAAATCACTTTCTAATCTCTGTTGTTTAAAAAAAAAAAAAAAAAAAAACTTTTCTTATGTAAAATAATTATATACATAGAATGATATATGTATAATGCATGTATATATTTTTTTACATAAGAAACACAACCACAAATGCAGAAAGACTTTATTTAAAAAGCAGTTTTGTAGAAGCACTGTATCCCCATGTACCCCACAATGTGAGGGCTCTGCCTCCACACACCTCGGAGAAAAAGGAAACACATACTTCACTGTACATGTCATGGTAATCTATCGGGTTACTTGTGGTAAATCATCTGTGGTAGACAGTACATAATATATTTAGCTTTGGTTAGCTCAGGTAGACACATATTTTTAAATAGACTAGCCATGCTGGACTGTAAGTGCCACATAGACAAATGAGGCTTAAACCAAAAGAAAATATTTAGAAAATTTTATTTAACCTTTTCTTTCAAGTGTTCTTCTCCATCTCAGGAGGCTTTTCAATGTGACATACCAAAGAAGAATCTGCTTCATACAAGGAGAGGTGATTAATGTTTGTAAGTTCAGCCTGTGGCTAATCATTAATTTAAACAAGTGGCCTTTTATATGAATACTTCTACTAATATGTCAGTGTACCAGAGGGAAAGGACTCATAATAAACTGTAGAATTAAATTTATTACGCATTGATCCAAGGGTCCAGAAACTGAAGCTGTACATTATGTATTCATATCTGCCTTCTTTATAATGAAATGTTTAACTAAGGCTTTATCTTTCTTCTGAGAAAACTGTTTAAATGGTATTAATTCTACTGAGAGCAGAAAGGGTCTTGGATTCTCTTCCTACTGAGAACTTTCAGCCAAAACCGTGTTTCTTCAGGTCCAAGACCACTGTCAACGGAATGTTACAATTTTTTTGGCATGTTTGCTTGATATGCAGCCAAACCAGAGTTGTTATAATAAGTGAGTGTGCACATGTGTCTGCGTCTGTGGCTGTGTGTGTGTGTGTGTGTGTGTGTGTGTGTGTGTGTGTGTGTGTGTGTGTGTGTGTGTGTGTGTGCGCATGCGTGTGTGTATGTGTCCGCATGTGTGTGTGTGTGTGTGTGTGTGTGTGTGTGTGTGTGTGTGTGTGTGAGTGATGTGCATATATGCGCATGTGTGTGTGTGTGTGTGTGTGTGTGTGTGTGTGTGTGTGTGTGTGTGTGTGTGCATGTGTGTGTGTTTGTCTGTTTGTATATGAGGATATGTGAGGCAGGGAGGGAATGCAGCACCCTACAGGATGTGTTGTTAGGCCTTGCCTGTTCCACCATACATGCACCAATAAGTTTATTAGAAATATATAATTGAATTCTGTTCCACCATTTAATGCTATAAAACTGATATGGAATTGCACTGGAGCTCTGAATAGCAGAAGTAAGACTGAACACAGAATTTACTGTATTTTTTTCTATTCTGCCTTTTTAGAAATTAGGCATCGCTCTGGCATGGATGCTTGTGGCCTGTTATGTTGGTACACCTTGAAGCATGGATAACTCTAGGTTTAAATTTTACCTCACTTTGACACAGCAATGATTTGAATCCCATTATGGTAACCTGAGAATGAGGAGCTCCAGTGAAGCATTGTTAAGCTGATACAAAAAGGAAAGTGGCCAGATGAGAGCCAGGTACCCACTGACAAGAATTTATTCTTGCTTCAGTCAATGAATCTCTGTCAGAATGGGTAGGAGAGAGAAAATGAAGATAAAAGATATCACTATAAGCTAACTGAATAAGGCTGTCTGCTTTAGTTCTTTCTTTCTGGGCAAAGAAAATGTTACCCTGTGTCTTTATCCTTTTCTACCAAGACTCCAAAGTATCACTCAGTGTTCCTCTTTTTTTTTAATTAATGTCCAGACTGCTTCTGTGTTCTGTTCCTCAGTTTATTGATGCCACATTTCTGTAAGCATGGATAGTAACCAATTTATTTATCTGGCACTTCAAGTACTTGCCATGTTGCCTCTTTGGTACAGAAAATTTGAGTGAAAAGTGATGTACCTTACCCTGGATGAGATGGAATTTCTGATTATTTAGCTGGGAAAAGCAGACCAAAAGAAGATCACAAAAATTACACAAGTTCCTTTGGTGGTCAGCTACATGAATCATCATGTGCAATTAATGCAGCAGTAGTGGTTAATAAATGTCTTTACTACAGTGACAGTTATGACAAACAAGAAAATCAGAATGGTTGCTTTATTTTACTTAATGTCATTTTTCAAACAAGTAAAACGATTACCCTAGGATATAAAAATGCTTATCTTGCTACAGAAACTTGAATTTCAAATGTTTCTGTATCACAGTAAGCCTTATTTTATGATTCAGACACTGATTTCCTGCTCCATTTCCCCTTGTGGGTTTCATAGCATGGAGACAAGTTTCGCTATTGAAGCATCATGCTAATGCTAATTAGCCATGTGCAGCCCCCCCCAGAAATGGCAGCAACTCCAGACTAATAATCTGTCAAATTATTGTTTTCTTGATAAAAAAAAAGTGAATGCCCCTTTTGATGTCATTGACCCATTCACTCTGATTGTAATAGTCATGGCACAGGTCAGAGGCATAGCTGGCTCACCTAGTGTCCTGTGCCAGTCCCACGAACTAGTGCCTCACCCTCTTCAAGTCAAGAAGAAAGAAGAAAAAGAAAACAACAATAACAAAAAAAAGTGCAGCCATTCTTGCCTACTAAACACACACATGTGCGCGCTTAAGCGTGTGTGTGCACGTGTGCGCGCACATGCACACACACACACACAGTCCGCAACAAAAAAAAGTCTTTGGATTACTTTAAATGCAGCCAACCCCAATTCCACCCCCCCACCAGCTCCCGAGGAGAAAAAAATACTGAACTCAAGCACCCTTCTGTGACAGAAAATGAGTACAAGCCTCTTGATTGTGCCCACTAACACTTTGCATCTAGGGCAATTGTCCCCTTCATCCCATCCTTGCTACGCTAATGGCACAGGTAGGTATTACAGTACTATGAGTCCCAAACCATTTCATTGCAAGCTATAGGCCCCATCTATGACCCAGGATATCTATTCCACATACTTAAATGAACTGGAGTTACTCTGCATAGAACTCAACATTATATTCCTTGATGACTTTAATTATCCCACAATAAACTGGCAAACATACACAACTTCTAGTACACAAGCCCAGAGATTCCTGGACTTTGTCAACACAAATGCTGTGGGCCAGCTAGTCCATAAATCCACTAGTGGTGCCAACATCCTCTGCCTGATCCTCACAAACAATTGGGAACTTAAAACCCATCCATGTGTAACGTCCTTACTTGTCAGGTTGGACAATTAAGGTGTTGCTGTAGCCTTTGAAATTATACTATAACCTGTGACTGTATCTTACCCTAGAGCATTTAAGAATTATTCCAAAGCAAACCTCTTCCTACTGAGTGATACCCTGACAACATTCAAGCCCACCCAAACCATGTGAACTCCACTTCCTACGTGGAATTCTTCATAGAAACACTAGACCATCATGTAAATAGTTGAAGCAGCTACACACTCAGAATAAGCACAGAACTAACTCAAAAAGCAAGACACCATGGCGGAATCCCAACAACAAGTTCTTTAACAAAATAAAGAAAACCATGGACAAAACTAGGAAAAGCAATACCTAGCAAGGTAATAAACCTGTTATCAAAATAAATAAGTGACACAGGAATCTTATCAAGTCCTCCAAAGCCAAATTGTGGTAATAGGTGATTCCATAGTCAGGCACACCAATGTCCCCCTCACCAAGCATTGTTCACTGAAGAAGGCTGGTTAGCTGAAACCAGTCTGAATAAAGTATTCCTGTGATAATTATTATTTTCTAAGTGCTTGGTGTACTCTATGCTGCCCACTAGTGTTTGCCTATTTAAATACAACCAGAACCAAAGGATGAGGAATCAGAAATTTATGACTGGACTACCACACAAGCCAGTCCAGGGGTAGAGGCGGCTTATAAATGCTCAGCCATCTAAGTCCAACTATATATCTCTTGGTAATTTATCTTGTATTTTAAGAAATGGGAAAACATGGCTGGTTGCAAAAGGTCTACTAGAGTCATTAGCCTACTAATTGCCTATGATGATGAAGTTTAAGGTTAGGCTGAAGAAACCTGTGAGAAATATTAGGAAAAAAGCTACTTAGAGCACTGCTTCTACACATTTTTCTACAAACTCAGGGAAAATTGTTTTAGTCTAACAGCCTCAGTTTTGAAATTATTAAACAGAATCTATGGTGTAGTAGGACCCTGAAACAGCTATTGTGCGGTAAAGAGAGTTTATATATTCTGAAAGAGGAATGTGACTGTAATTTTTTAATTATTTCAGTAATTGTATTACTTTTATAGTCATTCTTATTTAAGATGTTTTTTTTTGTGTTCAGATCTATTTTATCCTTCCAGGAAGGTTTTCAGCTGAGGCAAGGCAAGAAATAGTTTTAATGTGGATGATTTGTCATTTTTATTTTAGCTGGCATTTTTTAGGTGATGATTTCTTGTATTTCTAGACAAGGATTATTAGTAAAAGTGGGATCTGTATTATGTACAGTGATTGTTACCTTTCTGTAAATACTGAGGACGTTAATGGGATATACTTAACTTAATGTCCTGAATGTTAGATTTCTGTAGCAGTAGTTCATAGGTTCATAGGTTCATACTAGGCTATCTGCCCTAGGGCATTTATAAGCCTAGCCAAAATGTGTTTGGCTTTCGCCACCCATTTTAAATTTATTTTGCTATGCCCTTTTTCGAGGTTAGTATACTGTGCCTCTGTCTAACAGTGACACAGAAGTGATACCCGGGGTAAACCTACGATCTCCCATCCACTCACCAAGATTCCTCTTGAAGAGAGTCAATGAGGGACTCTGCCTAACCTGGACTGGGATTTTATTCCAGAGTGAAGGGAGGCTCTGGGTTATGAATCTGTCCCTCCAGCATGTCCTATTTATTTCAGTGCTGAGGTTCAAGTCTCTTGAGCGCGTAGCTCGATGGGATTTGGATTTTCTGAGGTGCAGCATGTCCATTAATTCCTGGTTGGACATGGCTTTATACGTCAGGTACAGATCGCCTCTGAACAGGCGGTATGCCACTGAGTAGAGCTGGAGTTTCTTTAACCGGGCAGCATATGGCATCTATTTGAGCCCTTTGATCCTCTTAGTGAGGTACTTTTGGGGTCTTTCCAGTTGCTGCAGGTGTCTGGTAAGGTACATCCCAAAAGGGGCATTGTACTCAATTATGGGCCTGATGAGGGATGAGTAAAGAGGCACGATGACGTCCCCTGATCTAGATGTGAATCCCTTCATGATTAGGTGGGTTATATAAAATGTTTTTCTAACCACTTTGGCCACGTGGTTGTCAAATGAGAGATTGCTATCAACTTGGGTCCCCAGGTCCCTAATTACTTCTTCTGTACTTAATAGATTACCACCTATGTGGTAATTTGTGGGCACTTTGTTTTTGCCAAAGGGGATGACTATACACTTTTTGGCATTTAGCTTGAGGCCATGGCTCTGGCACCAGTTGTCTGTTTCTATGAGGCCCTTTTGGAAGATGCTTGTGTCGGCTGGAGAGTCGATTATGGCGCCCAGTTTGCAGTCATCTGCGAACTTGGTCAGCCACAGTCCTTCCGTGTTGGCCTGTACCTCCGAGAAATATATACTGAACAAGAGAGGTCCCAGGACTGAGCCTTGTGGGACCACTTGTAACTTGTTTGGAGTCTGACATGGCTCCAGCAATTCTAACCATGTGGGTTCTGTCCTTGAGCCAGTTTGCAATCCATCTAGTGACATAGGGGTTTATATTTAAGCTGGTGAGCTTATCTATAATGCCCGAGTGGGGTATTGTATCAAAGGCTTTTGCAAGGTCCAGGTAGGCTGTGTGGACCACCTTCCCCTCGTCAATGGCCTTGGTGACTGTTTCAAAGAAATCAACCAGGATTAAGAGGCAGGATCTGCCCTTAACAAAGTCGAACTGGGTAGGATCCAGTGTTTGTAGGTCCCCAATATCTTTATTTATGAGGTCCATGATGATCCTTTCCATAGCTTTGCAGACCAAGCTAGTCAGGCTTATGGGGCGATAGTTTCCAGGATCCGTTGAGGCACCACCTTTATGGAGAGGGACCACTGTTGCTGTACGCCACTCTTTGGGCACATATCCTGTAGTAAGGCTGAGATTGAACAGTAGTTTTAAGTTTGGGTTTAGCTCTTCTTGGAGTTCATGTAGGACGCAGCCCGGGACACCGTCTGGTCCCATTGATGCTGTGTTTTTCCTTTGGAGAGGGCGGCTCATACCTGAGCATCTGAGATGTCAGGGGGGCAGCACTCTGCTGGGATAGATATTTGCCCTTTTGGTGGGGAGGGGGGGGGAGAAGTTTGCGCTGAACCTCTCAGCTAGGATGTTGGCAATGTCTGTGGGTTCGGTGTATTTTTTGTCATTTTGGACTAATTCTGAGCATATCTGGGAATTACCACCCAGGTTCCTAACATAACTAAAGAAAGCCTTGTGATTATCCTTAGTGTCCTGTGCAATTTTTCTCTCGAAGCTGGCCTTAGACAATTTTATGTGTGCCCGTAGTTTTTTGCGAATACTGATCAGTGATGCCTTCCCTTTTTGGGATTTTGCTCTATCATTTAGTAGCTTCCTCCTTCTATTGTATAGTTTGTTTATGGCTGGGGTCCACCAGACAGGACGTCTGCCTTTGGAGGATTGGGTCTTAGTTTTATTTGGGATTGCATGATCCATGCATTCCTGAAGGTGTTCATAGAATGCGTTTATAAAGGATTATGTGGTCTGGGCCGTATTTTCCACAGGCCCGGGGGCATTGAAGGATTCCACCTCAGTTTTGAGGAGTGTGAAATTTGCTTTAGAGAAGTTTTTCACTGTGGTTTTCTGGGCAGGGGGTGGGGTCGGGATGTGAATATCCAGTGAGATTAGTTTATGGTCTGATCTTACCAGTGAGGGATACACTTCTGGTCTGGAGCATAGAGTCTCCATGTTGGTGATGATCAGGTCCAGTATGTTTTCCCCTCTTGTGGGAGTGGTAACAAGTTGTTCCATAGCATTTGAGTTTATAAATTCTAGGAACCTTTGGGCTAAGGTGTTGGAGCTAGAGTAATGCTCCCAGTCTATGTTTGGGTAGTTGAAGTCGCCCAATATAATGGTGTTTAGAGAGACCTTCATATTTTCCAGTGTTCTCAGGAAGGCTGAGTGGGGTTCCTGGGTTTGGGAGGGTGGTCTGTAGCAGGCTATAAACTGGAAGGCAGTTTTACCCACTGTTAGTTGCACATGGATAGTTTCTGATGCTTCGTGCTTTGCCACCAACCTGGAGGTGTGGGTATCTTTGATGAATATCAGTACTCCCCCTCCTTTTGTGGTTCGGTCCAAGTTTTGGGGCCGAAAAGCATGGTATGAGGTATAACCTGGTAGTGCTAGGGTGCTCTCGGGAGCCCTGAACCAGGTTTCTGTTACTGCACAGATATTGATGTTCTCCATGCTAAGGAGAGTTTCGAGTGCATGCATCTTGAGGTTTAGACTTCTGGTGTTGAGTAGCATTACTCTTAGTTTCTTATCCCTTGTGATACCTATGGAGGTGGGTTTGTCTTTTGAGCCTTGCCTAAAAAAGGCACTATGGGGGTAGCAAGAGCCTTTGCCAATATCCGAAAGCCCAGGGGTGACAGGTGCAAGCCATCCCTAGCGAAGCATCGTGGCTTGTCGAGCATATCATCCCAAGCTGACAGGCATTGGATCCCCTTTGAATGACACCAGTACTTAAGCCAATTGTTGAAATTGATCATCTTGTCTTCATATTGTGGCATCATTCTTGGTAAGGGTAAGATGCTACTCAAGGTCAGGGTCATACTGGCCTGGGCTACATGCTCAGAGAGCTCCTTTATGTCTCTTTTCATGTAGTCCAGGGAGGTACGTCTCAGGTCATTCACACCAGCATGGACAATGACTGAGTCATATTTGTACTTGCCTTGGAGTGACCTGAGTGTTTGTGTTATGTGGCGGATCCTAGCGCCCGACAGGCTGCTCACCGTGACCCTCTCCTTGTTCTGCCTGGTGAGCGGGACGTCAGTGTGCCTGATGATAGAGTCACCTATTACAAGTGTATCAGGTGTGTTGTTTAGTCTTATGGGCTGTGACTGTTCGGCACACTGGCTTTGTGAGATATGTGTTGCACGTGTTTTGTTTTAGGGTAGCGGCTGCTTGGGTGTCTGCTTTGGAGGTCTCTGCTGCTTTGGCAGATCTTTATTTAGAGCCTCCGAGTATGTTTTTGTGTGATTATGTGTTTGGTTTGCTGTCGTGGTAGGTCTATGTGAGACTGGAATTGTAGTGAGTGTGGTTTCCTTCTTCTCCTGTCTGGTTATGCCAGTACTGAGTTGAGAGAGCTTAGCCTCCAGTTTGGCTATATGGTTGCATCTCTCACATGTGTTGGAATTTGTTGGGAGGAGGAGAGGGCTGTCTGTGTACATGAGGCAGTTGTAACATTGCCTCAGGATTCCCAGATTCACCAGCTGGACCAGAGAAGAGATTGACAACTGACCTTTGGACATGCTAGAATAATATTGGAAATTCCTTAATAATTGAAAACCAGGGCGAGTGGGGAGTGAGGGTGTAGTGCTTTTAATTTTTAGTGCTGACTTATATAATTGCTTTAGTGAGCAAGTGCCAGGTAACTTAAGTGCAATGTGTTACAGGTAACTTAAATGCAAAAACGACAAACAGTAACTTTCTTTCAAGTGAAACAAGGAAATAAGTACAGTAAGCAATGCAGATATCACTAGTGATCCACAGAAGCGTTGAGAAGCCGTGTATTAGGTGGAATTAGCGTTCCAGGGAAATAACAAGCAAACAAACAACAAGCATATAAACAAAGCTAGATTCAGCAGGCCTGGATCTAGTCTATGCTACAGCAAACAAGGTGTACCAAGTTCAGTAAGATACAGTTCAAATATTCAGGCACTATAAACCTTTAACCAGAAATTCCCAGCTCAGAAGGGCAGAGTCCAGCCTCTTCTCCCACAAGAGTGCAGACCACAAACCTTCTTAATGTAAAATAACTGGCCTGAAGCCCAAGTGCTTAAACCAGAACTAATACACTTTAAGAATAACAGATACTGGGCTCTCAATCAGCAGTTCCCAACTTAGAAGGATGAAAGCTACCTGTCCTGCCACCACAGTGCATGCCACATACCTTCCTAATGTAAAACAACTGGTCTGAAGCCCAAGTGCTTAATCCAAAAGACTTAGAATTATAGCTACACTTTAATCAAGTTACTACCAAGCAGTAATAAATACAATTGAATACTTTAGAGAATGCCTGGATTAGTGCTCAAGTTACACAAACAAAGCTAGATCCAGCAGGCCCGAATCCAGTCTATGCCACAGCAAACAAGGCGCACCAACTTCAGTAAGAAGCAGTTCAGATATGCATGCACTATAAGCCTTCAACCAGAAATTCCCAGCTCAGAAGGGCAGAGTCCAGCCTCTCCTCCCACAGGAGTGCAGACCACGAACCCTCTTGATGTAAAATAACTGGCCTGAAAGCCCAAGTGCTTAAACCAGAATTAATACACTTTTAGAATAACAGACACTGAGCCCTCAATCAGCAGTTCCCAACCTAGAAGGATGTAAGCTACCTGTTCTGCCACTACAGTGCAGACCACAAACCCTCTCAGTGCAAAACAACTGGACCGAAGCCCAAGTGTTTAAACCAAAAGGCTTAGAATGAGTTACACCAAGCAGTAATAAATACAATTGAGTATTTTTAAGATGATGCAAAAGTAAAAAAAGTAGGTAGAAACACAAGTACAGTAAAAGCAGATGAATTTTTTTTTTTTTTCTGAACAAGTGCTGAGATCAAAGAAACAGATTTGAGTGCTGAAACTAGAAAACTGGCTAGTTATAAGAAAAAAAAACTAAGCTAGAAGGCTTCCCTCCAACACAGAAGGGCTTGGGGGCTCAGAAGCCTACAAATAGTCTATACCACTTAACAGGAAAGGCAGGAAACAAGCTTAAAGTTTTTATTTATTTATTTTTTTTCTGTTTCCCAGATGCTCTCTTTGTACACAGTAGGAGAGCCTGAAATCAGAATATGATCTCACTGCACTCAGTTGAGTGAGCAAATGAGATGGGCCCAGAAGGAGTATCCAAACACAAATTTACAAGAGGGGCGGGCAGTTGCAAGGCCACTAAGATTAACACCAAAACCAAAACAAAAACAATTTTTTTGAAAAAAAAAGAGCAGATAAAGGTACTTAAATTCTCTTATACGTCCAGTTGAATACAGCAAGTTCTTAGCCGGCCAAAGCTGAGGTTTTTAAGCAGAAAATATTTCACACTGTACCACTTAAATAGGCAAGGACAGGAAATCAAAGAATGTGACTACCCCACACCAGTAATTACTAGCAAATAACAAAATTCAGCAAACACTGACTAACTTCCAGTTCAGTTAATATTCCTTCCACACAGTTAAAATCAATTTAAATACTGTATTTTTTTTGAAAAAAAGAGCAGATAAAGGTACTTAAATTCTCTTATACGTCCAGTTGAATACAGCAAGTTCTTAGCTGGCCAAAGCTGAGGTTTTTAAGCAGAAAATATTTCACACTGTACCACTTAAATAGGCAAGGACAGGAAATCAAAGAATGTGACTACCCCCACACCTGTAATTACTAGCAAATAACAAAATTCAGCAAACACTGACTAACTTCCAGTTCAGTTAATATTCCTTCCACACAGTTAAAATCAATTTAAATACTGTATTTTTTTGAAAAAAAAAAGAGCAGATAAAGGTACTTAAATTCTCTTACACATCCAGTTGAATACAGCAAGTTCTTAGCCGGCCAAAGCTGAGGTTTTTAAGCAGAAAATATTTCACACTGTACCACTTAAATAGGCAAGGACAGGAAATCAAAGAATGTGACTACCCCCACACCTGTAATTACTAGCAAATAACAAAATTCAGCAAACACTGACTAACTTCCAGTTCAGTTAATATTCCTTCCACACAGTTAAAATCAATTTAAATACTGTATTTTTTGAAAAAAGAGCAGATAAAGGTACTTAAATTCTCTTATACGTCCAGTTGAATACAGCAAGTTCTTAGCTGGCCAAAGCTGAGGTTTTTAAGCAGAAAATATTTCACACTGTACCACTTAAATAGGTAAGGACAGGAAATCAAAGAATGTGACTACTCCCACACCTGTAATTACTAGCAAATAACAAAATTCAGCAAACACTGACTAACTTCCAGTTCAGTTAATATTCCTTCCACACAGTTAAAATCAATTTAAATACTGTATTTTTTTGAAAAAAAGAGCAGATAAAGGTACTCAAATTCTCTTATACGTCCAGTTGAATACAGCAAGTTCTTAGCCGGCCAAAGCTGAGGTTTTTAAGCAGAAAATATTTCACACTGTACCACTTAAATAGGCAAGGACAGGAAATCAAAGAATGTGACTACCCCCACACCTGTAATTACTAGCAAATAACAAAA
The DNA here is from genome assembly GCF_019279795.1 of Protopterus annectens. NCBI lineage: Eukaryota > Metazoa > Chordata > Ceratodontiformes > Protopteridae > Protopterus > Protopterus annectens. The sequence continues at coordinate 1,107,900,992 of NC_056746.1, forward strand.
TTCAGCAAACACTGACTAACTTCCAGTTCAGTTAATATTCCTTCCACACAGTTAAAATCAATTTAAATACTGTATTTTTTGAAAAAAAAAGAGCAGATAAAGGTACTTAAATTCTCTTACACGTCCAGTTGAACACAGCAAGTTCTTAGCCGGCCAAAGCTGAGGTTTTTAAGCAGAAAATATTTCACACTGTACCACTTAAATAGGCAAGGACAGGAAATCAAAGAATGTGACTACCCCCACACCTATAATTACTAGCAAATAACAAAATTCAGCAAACACTGACTAACTTCCAGTTCAGTTAATATTCCTTCCACACAGTTAAAATCAATTTAAATACTGTATTTTTTTGAAAAAAAAGAGCAGATAAAGGTACCTAAATTCTCTTTTACGTCCAGTTGAATACAGCAAGTTCTTAGCTGGCCAAAGCTGAGGTTTTTAAGCCAGCAGCTTCTTAACCCTACAGAACTATTTATGACTTTGAACACTAACTTCTTTACAATGTCAGTAAAGTTATATGTGACTATTTTATGTACTACTGCTTAGCCTGGTATTTCTTGAACCTCAAAAGATTGAAGCAATCCTTTTTTTCTACATGCATATTATTTTTTTTTTACTTCAAAATGACTGCATTGTACAGATATCTGCCTATGAATATAAATGCCCTTTAGAATGAAATGACATTATATATGACTATCTGGTAAAAACTTGAAATTAAATGTCTTTGCCTGTATGGCCTTGATTGTGGCTATAAAGGGTTTATGAACCAGTTCACTTACCCCGTTGACAAATGAAATCAATCAACAAATCAATCAATCAATCACCCTGTTCCCGTCATCAAGTCTGGCAATTGTTGCATTTGTATAATTGTGTTTATGCAGGTATATCTGTGTACATCTTAGAGTATGGCATTATACTTACTAAAAATGAGCTGTTCAGTCTGTTAACCAGTAAAAAATTAATGCAAAACTGATAAATGCTTTAATAATTTTATTTTGCTGGCAGACAAAAATCTTCAGCTGGCTTGATGGATCACCAAGAGACTATTCCAATTGGGTGAGCCATCATTCCTGGACCATTTTTGGAAAGAGAAACTGTATGGCAATGAACAGCTGGAAAAGTAAGTAGTTTGCGCAGACTTACAGACTAAAATGATAAACACTACAGATTACTGGAGAATGGCTGGAGAGCTATTCACTGAAGTAAAATTGACTGGCACTTTGGCACTTGATTTGGAGAAACTAACTGATCAAAAACAATCTTCAAAACAAACAAGATCACTTTCAATAACGGAATAAAAAAATGTTTTCTTGGTAGGAAGGAGGTAGAGACCTCCACAGCCTGGTATAAGGGGCTCTGGTCCTTGTACCATCTACTTATTGTAATTATTTCTTACTCTGAGGTGACCTCATCTTGTAGGAAAAGAGAATTTTACCCACTGCCTTAGTTAGAGTCCTGAAACAATCAAAGACACACACACACACACACACACACACACACACACACACACACACACACATTTACATATGCTAGAAAGCATTGTTTCCCTAGGCTTAGTGAAAATGGTCTTCATTCAAAACAACTGCGTTTGTTAAGTCATGTTTGAAGGAGCAGTATACAAATAGTCTTGGTTCAGCAAACTGTCCAGTTGCACTGAAGAATCAAACTGCTGGACAAGGATAAAGAAACACCACATAAATGAAAATATGTGCTTGAAGAATTAAAGTGGCCATGGGTGTCTTTTTAACTGATATTTTGTGGAGTCCCTAGCTATTTCCACTTAGAGATTCTGTAGTAATTATGTACTGACATTAAAAGAGTCGGATACACCAATTAATAAATGGTAGGTTTTATTCTTCAGCATCACCGGCCAGGCATGTCTGAATTTGTTCAGTGTCAAGGCCTAAGAGAAAGTAAAAGCCTAGACGAGGAAGAAATCATTGGCATATTCCACTAAGGATCAGTAGCTGTATTTATTTTTCCCATTAGCTTTATACTCCATATCATTCAGACTCTTAATCATGTATCACTCAGAGAAAAAATGCAAAGTGACAAAACAGAATAAGCCTTGTAAAAATTTATTATTTCTATATTATTAAAAATGGAAAAGAAAAGAGAAATGCATGCATTATCTTTGCAATTTATATATTTTTTTATTTTTATTTTGGTTATACATGCACATACTCAATCTCAGCATTTCTGGCCAGCAGTTTAAATCCACTTTGCTGGCAACCTTAATTTGACGGTATTTATTACTTGGCAGCAGTTTTTTTGCTTTTGTGTGTATGGAAAAGGAATAGACAGGAAAGTTGGAAAAATGGAAGAGAATAGACAAGGAAAACACAGTAGGATGATATAAGAGAGTTGTGCTGGAGAAGGTGGGAGAGGAGGGTTTTTGAGGGGTTAGACCTCCCCTTTTTCAGAAATATATAAGGGATGAAGAATAAAGAGTAGGAAGCATTAAGGGTATTGACAATAGCATAAATAGACAAGAAAGACAAGGGTAGGAGATCACACACAATAGGTTGGGTTCACAAATGAAAGGGAAGACAAACAGGTGATGGAGAAATTCTGGTGGGGAAGGAATTCGAGAATTGTACAAGGGTGGATTTGACACAAACGGGTGGATGCATAGATGATAGTGGGTAGGCACACAGGATTGCTGCAGCTATCATCCTGGCTCAGAGAGCTTCAAACACTGCACTTCTTAGGGGATCCTGGGCAGGCAGACCATGAGGCAGTAGTGGCCTCCAGTGGCTCAGCTGATGGAGTTGACCTGCTATAAGTGATTTTGGTATGAGCTCCATTGCCTCTCCATAGTCCTCTTGACTGCTGGCTCCACCTTCACTTTTGCACTTGCCACTGTTTGTGTGTTGCTCCATGCAGGCTGCCCATAGGAGAGGAACCACCACTCCTACAGTAGAAAGTAAGCCTGTGCTGAGCTGTGTGTGGGGAGATTTGTCCCTAGTTGCAGTGGTTGACTGCGGCCGAGGTGTCCTAGGTTCATAGGCTCATAAGTGATTGTTAGGCTAATGACCCCAGTAGGCTTTTTTAAGCCTAACCAGGTGTTCCAAATGTATCTGACAAGTTTTAATACTCTACAGATATTTTAAGGGTGTCTATATAGGCTTGAGTAATGGGTGGTCAAGAATAGGCTGCCCCTGTCTACTAGAGACATAGGTTCCAGATCAGGGATACATTTCTGATTCCCCATCCACTGGTCCAATTTAAACTTGAACTGGGTTCAGAAGGAACTCTATTTAAGAAGGGGTATCATCTGAGGCACATACTTCTCCCTCCAACATGTCCTATTTATGTTGTACATGAGATTTAGGTTCCTAGATCAGGTAATTCTGATGCTATTTGCTTTGTGAATGTGCAACAGGTTAATCACAGTGGGAGTAGATGATGTTTTGTACGCCAGGCATAGATTGACTCTCAGCAATCTATAAGAGATCAGGTACAGGGATAGGGCTTTGAGGCAGTCCACATAGGACATGTTGTTTAGATCATTTATTCTTTTTGTGAGAAACCTGGTCAGGTACATACCAAAGGAGGTGTTGGATTTACTGATTAGTCTGATAAGGGCTAAGTACATTGGAACAATGACATCTTTTGACTTAGATGCCTTACCCTTGCTTATAAAATGCACCATATAGAATGATTTCCTTACTATTGTAGAAACATGATTATTTTATAGTGCTAACCACTATTAATATTTTTTCTTTGATACATAAAGTATTTATTAGGTCTGGGTCCAGACATGCCAGCCTCCTGTGATAATGGGCCGTTGAAAGCAATGTCACTCCATGCTGTGAAACAAAAAGAAAGAATTTAAAGGAAATTATTATTAGAAACAGCAGTTGTATTTGTTGTAGCACCTGCAGTTTATTATGTAAATATAAAGGGATTTTAAACTCTAACAGTAGCTTTTAGCCTATGCTTAATTGCAAAATATATACTTGAGTGCAATAAGAAATACCTGTCTATTGAACCTCCTCCTCAAGTTACAATTTTTCACTGGCTTATTCAAACAGTATGCCCTAGCCTTACATGCAACTGCAAATATACCACTCAGTACAGTAATGCATATCTGTCTACTGAAATGGTTTGTTTGTCCTCAGCAAATTTTTTCAGTGGGTTATTCTTTTAGTATGCACCTTTGTTATGCTTTACTGAAAATATACCAGTTGAGTACTGTAAGGAATAACTACCTATGGAAATGGTGTGTTTGATTCTCCCTGCCTCCACACACAACATGGTGTAACAGGTAATAGAAAGTAAAGCTGTACATAGCTGGAAAAATTTCAGTAACTTGATAAACTTTTAAAATGAAAATCATTTTTCAATAAGAACCGAAGGAAACTCCTCTCACTCCACTTCTTCAGCCACAAATAGAAAGTAAAACCACTGCACAAAGTTCGAAACTACCATAGTTTTATTAAATACAATTAAAATAGACAACGCTTTTGCCCAGTATGCTAAGGCATCATCAGAGTTACTTTCTGAAATTTTCACTAAGAATGAAGCACGTGTAATTACTAGTTAGGTGTACTTATGTGAAATGTATTGTATGCTGATTGGTAAAGCTCTCCACAGACTTTAATCTATCTAATAGTTTGACTGGAGGAATATGTAAAGTTTGCATTGCCTAAACAAGAGTGACCCAAAACTACATTACTGCTTAATAGTTGAAATGGGCAAACTGCAAAGTTTCCACTATCTCAGTAGTGATGACCAAACATTTCATAGTTAAAATAGTACTAAAGGGAGAAACTGCAAGGATGGCATTACCTCAGCAGTACTAAGGCATGATGGCATTCTTACATAATTCAATTACTGTAACAGTAATGAAGACAGTGGGTAATCACTTTAGTCTACCTTTACCACATGTATTCATACCAGTGGTAGAATTGCTCCCCAGTATGGGGCATTCCAGTAAGCGCAGACAGTTCATCAGCTAGCTCTGTCCAGGTGTCAGTTTGGTGTAGTGGACCTCATGTAACAACTTGCATTCTCTCCCTGTAAGTGGTGCAACAAAGTTTTAGGAAAAGTTTCATTTCATTCACACACCATCTTGAAACATGCCCTGAGCTTTTCAGAGAAGAAGATCTCTTTCTATGGCCAGAGTCAAAAGCAAATTGTTTCTCTTCTACGAAGCTGAGTCTCCTGGGCTGTAAACCATACCCTATGCAATGTGACTCTGACAGGTTGTACAAGTGTCTTTGAAAAATATCAAAGTATATACATAGGAAGGGTGGCTGCACATGTATAAACTGCCTTCATGTGTTCACATTTGTGTGAACTTACAACTACAGCTGCAAATATGTTTGATTCCTTCGGTCTGCATTTGCCTGTTGTATGACTCTGAATAAGTCAATTAACCAGACAGCTGTGCTGTGTTGCCCCTGATAGGGGAACACATGTTAAATAAATAAAAGGAAGCTAGGATATAACAAAATGTGGCTATGATGAAAGGTATTTAAAATCACCAATAGGCTTAGATGTCTGCTGAAGATTTATATCAGTGCACTGAGCAAGAAAATTCATTCTCTTAACATTTTATCACAAATATTGAGAAGTTGCTAAAACTGAAATTAAAAAAAAAGATTTATTGCAGAATTTTGTAAGCTCATTCACACATCTCATTATTATGAATATAGTAACTATGAAGTTGTTTAGCCTTGGGAGGGAGGGAATAAGAAAAATACTCCTTTACCCCATGATTTAGCTGCATTGTAGTTAGCATTTCATTCTCTTAAACATTAGTGGCACCTCCTGCTTGTGCCCCAGTGTTGTGATGCATGAAGAAAATTCCATCAGTCTAACAAATCTTCCATCCAACAATGCAAAGTCCCATAGCTCCATAATGCTAGAGCACTGTGGGACTGCATCGAGAATACATCTGCTAAAAAGCATTTAAATGTCCAGTTAGGGTGCTATAATACACATGCATTAATGGATCATTAGGGTGGGCACTGGTTTCAAATGTCGGCAATATACTATCCACAGACAATAACAGCCATCAGAGGGACCCTGATGCTGGCAAAAGTGGAGTGCAGTGACAGGAGCTGTAAGCATTATGCAAAGAAATATAGCATACAAATGCTTTATTGCAAATGCAGTAACCTGAGAAGCCTCAATATCTTCAAACCCTATTGTTACCTTTATAACCTCTGTCTACCTTGGTATCAGTAGAAACATTGCTAATGCAGGTGTTGTGAAGTTTATTGCATGTGCACTAACAGCTTGGACTGCAATTGTAAAGTTGTGGCTATAACCTGAGAAAAATCATTATTACACTGTGCTATCACCATAGGGCGAATCATGGAAAATCACATTAGTCTTACAAAACCCATCAGACTTAGACTAAGCCAACATGGGCTTGAAATCATTTCTAAAATATAATATTTTAATTTATCTGGTTGGCTTTGGCAATCCCCTTTTTTCTCAGTGCTTTTTATTTTGATGTATAATAAATGAAGTTGCAATCATTCCTAGTATCTACAATAAAGCTGCATAGAAGTTGTAGCACTTTGGCAGTTAGTGGGGCTATAATCCAACATGAGCAGAAAAATATCGCTATCATAACATTAAGATGATGCATGACCAATATTATCCTTACTCAAAAGATCGTGGGAGGCAAATTTTATAACAAAGTAAGCAATCTTTGTCGGTATGGACAGGAAGTATAGATACGCCCATCCTACAGGGAGGGAGGGAGGGGTGTGAGAGAGAGAGAGAGAGAGAGAGAGAGAGAGAGTGTGTGTGCGTGTGTGCATGTGTGTGTGTGTGTGTGTGTGTGAGTTTATGTGGAAGGGAGGGGGGATAATCAAGGATTCATGCACAGAAATTGATTTTCCTGGTGGTGACTGAGGAAACAACTGTGCAGTGTTTTCTGTGGGTAGCTAGATCCATAAGGAAATCCTGCTGACATCACCCCCCTTGCAAATGTAAAGTGCAGATCAGTGAAGATGCCACTGCACACCCTACCTATGGGATTGTGCTCATGGGGATGAGAGAGGTGAGGAGAAAATGAAAACAATCTCAAACCACCCCGTATGGTTGCCCATCTCCACTGGTGAGGGGAGATGAATGGGCTAATTGTCTGAGATAGGGCTGATGATCTGCATGGAATGGGGTCCAAAGAGAAACAAAAGAAAAAAAGAAGAGAAGTAATTTCTGAACAGTCAGCAATGCAACAATAATCACAAATGAACATGATCGGACGAGGATTTGTATGTATTCCTGTTCTATGCTGTGTAACAGTCACAAAGAAAAGAGGTTATGGAAAAGGAGTAACCTGCTATAGAATTTCAAGTATGTGTAAAGCTATAAATTACTGCTTATAATTAAGCTAATCTTTGTTTTCATTTTCTGTTTTTAGAACCTAAACAGTGGTATAGGGCTCATTGCTCTTGGAGCAAGAAGTTTGTTTGCCAGTATAAACTCTAAAATTTAGCATCCTGATGAGGTGGGAAAGCCTGTGATACTGAACCGGTATGCTTCAGAACATGACAAGAAGAACAATAATCCTGAAAACAGATAATGGTTTTAACCTTTGTTAAATGTCACAACATATCTGAAAGTGATTTTCAAATATAAATTTATGCAGAACATTCTTGGCATGCAGAATAAAAAAAATAAACAGAAACTATGTATTTTATTATGTATTAAAACCTTTTGTTTGTCTACTTTTCTAAATATACTGACATTATGCATTGAGGTCATGCAAAATAAAACACAATGTTCTTTTTGCTTTCAGAAATATATTTTGTTGAGCATTTTTTCTGATAATCAATCAGGTATTTATATATCAGAATTATTCTTCCTATTCATTCCAATCCTGCATAATGTTGCCTAACATTTGTATTATGTCAAAGCTAATAACATTTGGATCTCTACTTTGCTGTATTGTTCAGTCATATCTTGGCTGGACTGCTACTGAAATGACTAGAATGGCTTTCCCAGTATACCAGAATGTAGATACTTCCTCATTAAAATGGGGTGACTGTAAGAAACAGTATAATCTTGCAGTATTAGAAGGCATCCACTTTCAGCTTAACATTGTAAATAAATACAAGATTAACATCCTGGCCTGAGAGAGGCCCAAGGTCTATGTAGATGGTGAGGTGGTGAATCTGGGTGAGTATTATATGGAGTGAGCTCAGAGCACTGCAGTTCATTATAATCCTTGTCTATAGTGCTAGGACTCAGGGAGCACTGCTATTACTACATTATTTAGTGTATTATTTGATATTATATTCCTAATAAATTCTAGATTTTGTCAATTTGTACTGTTTCCTTATAACTTTCTTAATTGTGTTGTGGAGCTTTTCTCCCTGGTCTCCACTGAAAAAGGGCATTTGCTCAGTTGGACTATCCCGGTTATCAAATGTCAAAATAAAATCAATAAAATAAATACAATTGTATTCCACTTGGGAGGGCACAATTCAGTTGACCATTAAAGTCCAGTTAGGTAGATTGCTCAGAAGATATTTTATTTATTTATTTAATTGGTAGGGTGGTTACACTGACCCTGGAGGAGACCCAGATTATATGTGGGTGATAAAAAGTATTCCTTTTCTACAATGAAGTAATCTTGTCCTACTTCAAATTACAGTCTATACAGAAACTTATTTGACATATTCCAATAATCTGTTCTTAAAAATGATAGTGAATGTAATTTCTGTGCACTATTTATCTACATTGGATGCAATACAGCTATACATATTAAAATGTCCAGTACATTTATTAGGTTTGCTTGGTGCTTTAAGTATCAGTTTTGAATATGCAGCTAGACAGACTTTAAAATATGACTGCAGAAAGTTTTTATTTACCACTTTCCTGATAAATTATCAGTGTGTAGCTGAACAGATAATTTATCAAATGCAAGAGAGATCATTCAACCTGTCTGGTGAACCTGATGATGTAACAATTCATGTTCATTCCATCGCACACAATTATAACCGTCTCTTTCAAATACAATATTTGCAAGCCTGCTTCCAACATTTGCTGTGAGTAATAATTTGTTAAATCCCCTCTAATTTGACTGGCCTATAGTGTGGCAATTATGCCCTCTGCAGTCAAGCCTATACTGCATTATAATGCTGACTAGTTGCCCAGCTTACCCTACTATATCCCCTAAATCTATACGACATAGATTGCCTCTATTTTTCTCAGAAGGGCTGCTCATATTTGGAACTGACATGCTGCCACATGCATTCACTGTGGTCCTAATCATTTCTGCTTTCCTCAGTCTCTCTTCATCTATGACTTTCTCTGTCTATCTCTCTCTCTGTCTCTGTGTGTGTCTTTCTCTCTCTCTCTTTCTTAGGTCACTTACACAATTGATACATTTTTGTATAAAAACATGACAAGTTTTTTATAAGATGTTTGTGCATGCATCACATGCATGGGTGTGAGTGTGTGTGTCTGTGTGTGTGTGTCTGTGTGTGCGTGTGTGTGAGTGTATGTGCGTGTGTGCGTGTGTGCGTGTGTGTGTGTATGTGTGTGTGTGTGTGTGTGTGTGTGTGTGTGTGTGTGTGTGTGTGTGTGTGTGTGTGTGTGTGTGCATGTGTGTGGTGTATGGAGGAATGTAGTGTGTGTGTGCACGTGTGTGTGTCTGTGTGTGTGTCTGTGTGTGCGTGTGTGTGTTTGTGTGCGTGTGTATGTGTGTGTCTATGTGTGTACGTGTGTGTGTGTGTCTGTATGTGTGTGTCTGTGTGTGTGTGTGTGTGTGTCTCTGTGTGCGTGTGTGTGTGTGTGTGTGTATGTGTGTGTGTGTGTGTGTGTGTGTGTGTGTGTGTGTGTGTGTGTGTGTGTGTGTGTGTCTGTGTGCGTGTGCGTGTGTATGTGTGTGTGTGTGTGTGTGTGTGTGTGTGTGTGTGTGTGTGTGTGTGTGTGTGTGTGTGTGTGTGTCTGTGTGTGTGTGTAAATGTGTTTATATGTATATGTCTATATGTGTGTCTGTCACTTCACCCACATATGTGATAGACTTACTAAGGAGGAGAACTGTAGCATGACTTTCCTTTTCTTTTTCATGGGAGGGGCACAGTTCATAGGATCATAGGACATTACTAGGCTAATGGCCCTAGGGTCCTTACACGTCTAGCCAAGTTCTACCATTATATTCATGATCAGCGCCTATTGCCCCTGTCCAAGAGGGACATGTGGAACCCCCAGTGTGAATTTATGGTTACCCATCCAATTATCCATTTTGTGTTTGAAGAGGGCCAATGAGGTGCTCTGTTTGACATGAAGTGCGAGTCTGTTCCAAAGATGTGGTAACCTCTGGGAGACAAATCTGTCCCTCCGGCAGGTTCTATTAATGTCACATACCACTTTAAGGTCTTTAGAGCATTTCCAATAAAGCAGGTCAGAGACTGCCTTATATGCAGGGCAGAGATCGCCTCTGAGTAGTCTGTATGAAAGAAAAAAGTGACAATGATTTCAGACAGTCCACAATGGACAGATGCTGAAGACCTTGGATTTTCCTTGTGAAGAACCTTTGTGGTTTCTCCAATTGCTGTAGGTGCTTGGAAAGGCACATACCAAAAGGGGCATTGTGCTCAATTATTGGCCCGATGAGGGAAGAGTAGAGGGAGGTTATAACTTCTTTTTTTTTCTGTAGGCAATGCCCTTACTTATTAGATGAGCAATGCCCTTCTTACCACTGTGGAGACATGGTGATCAAAGGTAAGGTTGCTGTCAACCTGTGTGTCCAGGTCTTTCACCACTGAGTGCGTACTTTGGGTCTTGCTATTGATGTGGTAGTTTGCAGGAAAATTGCTGCTACTGAAAGGGATGATAATATATTCCTCTGTTACAGTGTGGAAATGTGGGGGAAAGTGCTTTGTATCAAAGAAAGCTTTTTCAGAATAAATCTATGCCCACCTTACTCATGTGTGTTAAACCTAAATCTACCTCTGCCCCTATCTCTACACATTACGTTACTAAAAACCTTTTCTCTAACAGTAATGCTACATAAGACAAAAGGACAGGGAATTCACACAATACCAAACATGCACAGCACAGAATCTGTCCCTTCAGCTAATCTTTACTCTAACCCTAAGCCATGAATGCTTGCAAATATAAACCAAATGCTACAACACAACCGTACAGATCTTTACAACCATCATGTTTCATTCAGCATAAATTTTTTTCTGCCCACTTCTACTTACCTATACCATATAAAATAGTGAATGATATTAAATTCAATGACATGTGAGTCACATAAATGAGTATTCACGTATTTATCTAGTCTGTTTTACACCAACAAAAGACTTTTCAGTCAGAGTATTCAACCTTTTGAGTTATAAACATATATCTATATCAGTTTTGTCATTTTAATGAAAACATATCATCATGATTATACTTCAGAGAAGACTGTTTTGCTTTTCCAAATGTGTGTATGTGTGTGTTTGTGTATATGTCTGTATACATGACCATTGTATAACAAATAAAGCAAAACATTCTTCCCTGATTTTCCATTTGCTATAAGTAGAGAAAAGCTATAAAATGTGACATGTTTCACTTTATTTTTTTGACATTAAGTTAGTTCCTAACCTTTTGCAATTAAATCTTATTACATCTGTTAAATGGTCATCATGACATGAACATATTTATAAATGTACGTTATAAGGATCATTGCTTCATGATTCATACGCCTATACTGGAAAAGGCAGAATCAGTGTTTAGTTTTTGGTCATATATTTTCAGGGGTCAGACATCCCCTTTTATATGTAGGCCTTGCCTCTCATCAGTCTAGCTAAATCTAATAATATTTCCTGTTTTCTGCTTTTTTATTCTTCTTAAGGATAAGTGCTATCCCTTCAGTAAATACCCAAGTATGCAAGAATAGTCATAAAATTCCCATGCACACCCAGATATATTCTTTGCTGTCTTTTTTGTTTGCGTAGAAGCATGATATAAAATATGCAATCGATGTGCTACTTTTAAAGAAAAGGACAACAGATAGAAGAGATATGAGTGGTGCAGCATTTAATGAGCACAAAAAAGCTGCATGTTATTTCCTCTAGTAAACCCTCTACCTCTCATTTCGGTGCTGCTTCTAAAAATATCTGAAATTTTTTCTCAAGCTATAAGAAGTATTTTGAGTCTACCAAAAATGTAAAGTAAAGATATTTATAAAAATGGAACCACCAGAGTTAGACCTCAGATAATTCTGGGCCTGTTTGTTAAGTGCTGCCACAGACTACCAATGCTTTCTTTAAGGATTTATAAGGATAGAGGCAGTCTGGCTCAGCTGAACAGCACAAATCTTGGACAGCTTATGCAGATCAAACTATTGTTTTGATATAAGAAAAAGCCCATATCCAACTCATTAGTCTTCTGATGTCCAGACAGAACCTTGAGTCTGTTATTGTTTTAACTTTGGAGGCCAAGGATGTTATCTCCACGCCATATGATGCTGCAATTTCAGCAGTTTTAGTGAGGGTGTCTAGAAGCTGGATGTCAGTTGACAAATACCTGAACAGGAAGTGACATATTGCAGGCAGTGCTCCTGATTAACAGATTTGAATGGTGTGGACCTCTGAAACTTGGATGTCAGTACCCCTGATTTTAAAGGTTCCCATGCTTATAGATCAGAAAAAGAGCAGTGTCCCATCAGTCCGACAAGCCTGATCTGCAAGGGCATGGAACGCATTATTATGGAACTTATAAACAAAGACATTGGCAACCTTCAAACACTGGACCCCACCCAGTTTGGGTTTGTGAAGGGCCAATCTTGTCTCCTGAATCTGACTTCTTCGAATCAGTCTCCAGAGCTGTGGACAAGGGTAAGGCAGTCCACAAAGCCTATCTGGACCTTGCCAAGGCCTTTAACACCATCCCCCACTCTGGAATCATAGATAAACTTACTAAGCTGGGCATAAATCCCTACATCACTCGATGGGTTGCCAACTGGCTTACTGACAGAACCCAGACTATAAAAGTAGCCGACTCCAAATCCAGCTCCAGACAAGTGACAAGTGGAGTACCTCAGGGTTCAGTCCTGGGACCACTCTTGTTTGGCATCTACTTCTCAGAAGTACAGGCCAGCGCTAAGTGACTTTGGCTAACAAAGTTCGCAGATGACTGCAAACTGGGAGCCATTATTGAATCCCCAAATGATGTGGATATTCTACAAAAGGGCCTTACAGAAACAGATGCCTGGTGCCAGAGCCATGGGCTCAAGCTTAATGCCAAGAAATGTATAGTTATCCCCTTTGGAAAAAAACGTGTACCCATGAATTACCACATAAGTGGCAGGACACTAAACATCAAAAGTGTGATGAGAGACTTAGGGACACAGGTGGACAGTGGTCTCACTTTCAATAACCACATCGCCACAACAGTGAGGAAATCCTTCTATGTGGCACACCTCATCACTAAGGGCTTTTCATCCAGAAAAAAGGAGGTCATTGTCCCACTGTACTCATCCTTCATTAGACCCATTATAGAGTATAATGTCCCATTTGGTATGTACCTCACAAAGCATCTGCAACAGCTGGAAAGGCCACAGAAATACCTCACTAAAAGAATCACAGGCGTAAAGCAGATGCCATATGCTGACCATCTACAAAAACTCTAGCTATACTCCGTGGCATATCATCTACTCAGAGGCAATCTCTGCTTAACATACAAGGCCATGTCAAACCCTGAGCTGTTGGACATGCTCCACTTAAAGAAATCCCAATCCCTCAGAGCCACACGCTCCAGGGATCTAAACCTTGTCATCACAATGAACAAAACATGCTGGAGGGATAGGTTCCTGACCCAGAGACTCACCATACTCTGCAATAGACTGCCCATACATGTCAAGCAGAGCGCCTCATTGGCTCTCTTCAAAAGGAACCTTGATTGGATGGGAGATAGGAAATTCACCCCGAGGATCATGTCAGTCACCCTGCTAGACAGGGGTCCAGAGAAGTAAATATTGTGGGAAGAAATATCTAGGGAATTGTTATGGCTAGGCTTGCATAGGCCCTAGGGCCGATAGCCTAGTACCAACCTATGAACCTATGAATAGTTTAAATTGTGCAGAAAGATAAGTTTGGTTTCAGGATGGAACCCAAGCCGTCAAATTCAAAACATGATTCTGAGAAAAAAGAGGAAGTGGGCTTCCATATTTCTGTTATTTGATTCTTATTGTAATAAGGAGGGTATTACTTGTCTGGCCACATCAGAAGTCTTTTTCAGTGTATTCTGATATCAGTGATGGTGATGATAGGTGTTTATCTTTTGGTTCTCCTCTAAACAGCTTAGTCAATATTTTCTAGATTCATAGTAGGCTAGCTGCCCTTTTTGACCCTTTTAAGACTAGCCAATTACCCCATGTAAGAATCAAGCCCTGCACCTTGTGCCTGTAAGATAAACACCATAACCATTATACCAGCCTCCCTTCTGATAGTGGCACTATTAATTTAATGATACCACACTTACATTTTGGTGATACTATTAATTGAAATTATTCTAATTAAAAAGTATTTTGAACACTTTAAGCTGTACTCAAAAAAAAAAAAAAAAATCACATAAACAGAGATAACTCAGAGTTCTAAAACTATATCAGCCTAAATCTTAAGTCTTTCATACATTTGAATATTATCATATTTAACATGGTACAACCTGCTTACAAATATATATGTTTATGTGTGTGTGTGTGTGTGTGTGTGTGTGTGTGTGTTTGTCTCTCTCTCTATATATATATATATATGTTTTCACTTCATAATCTCGAATTACTGAAATCCCGTATTTCAGTAACCCAAGACTATAAAGTCGAAACCATTCACAATACCGAAACCCACAATCACGAATCACACAATCACAAACATAGATATACCATTCACCACATAACACACACACTATTCCATCCACAGCACACAAACCACACAACCCAACACTACATATAAGCAGGGGGGCAAGCCCCCCTGCAACCTCATGTGGGGGGCTGAACTCCCACACCCCCCTACTTATATATACCAACTACGAGATCGCACATAACGTAAAAAAAAAAACTCACACCACAGCAACCTCCACTCGCTCGCACACAAATACACATCACACATACACAAATACCAACAAATCCAACACTCACACTTACACCTCCCTACCCTTACCCACACATACAACGTACAAAAACACACACACTTACTCACTTGCAACTTCAGGCACTATAACACTAAACGCAACATACCGGAAATGCATAAATGTGGATTTGAGATATTCGAATTCGCTCTTATGCACTTTCGGCATTCTGGTTTTTGGCTTCATGGTCTTGGGTTACTGAAATTCGGGATTTCAGTAATTTGAGATTATGAAGTGTAGCCATATATATATATATATATATATATATATATATATATATATATATATATATACATATATATATATATATATACTTTGCAAAACCGAAATGCAATGTGTGTGTGTGTGTGTGTGTGTGTGTGTGTGTGTGTGTGTGTGTGTGTGTGTGTGCGCGTGTGTATATATATATATATATATATATATATATATATATATATATATATATATACACACATACACACACACATATGTATAGATCTATATTACAAAACCAAAATACAATTTGAGACAATATAATCAAAAATTTACTTCACCAAATTTTTAAAACCATGACATACAGAACATTGAAATTTTAAAATATCAGAAATTGCTACAGTAAACATTTACCCTGCAACAGTATCAAGTTACAGCACGTTAAACAGTAAATCTGTGTCTCTACACTCCAAATCATGCTCAATAACACAGCATAAACATACATTATAAAACAATAACCTTGCAAACCGATGTCAACAAAACTAGCAGTATCCTAAACAATACAAATGTGAAATGGTCGTATCTAGCTAATAAAAACACTACAGTTATTGCCTTTTTCCTCATTAACCCCCCCCCCCCCGCAAATTAAATATACCAATTTTGAAATCGCACTATGTTGATTAAAGGGCAAACTACCAAAAATAAAATTGGTTTACCTTTTAAATGCATACAAGTGAACAATTACACCTCCACTAAAGAACTCAATGTCCGCCATGTTTTTTTTACTTTATAGAAGAATGTAAAAGGAAGTGATGAGTAGGTATGGTGTTAAGCAAAGGAATGCAGAAGGTCAGATGGTAATGGATTTTGCAAAAAGGATGGACATGGCTGTGATGAATATGCATTTTAACAAGAGGGAAGAGCATAGGGTGATATACAAGAGTGGAGGAAGATGCACACAGGTGGATTTTATCTTATGTAGAAGGGCCAGTCTGAAGGAGATTGGAGACTGTAAAGTGGTGGCAGGGGAAAGTGTAGTTAGGCAGCATAGGATGGTGGTTTGTAAGATGACATTGGTGATCAAGAAGAGGAGGATGAGTGTGAGGGCAGCACCAAGGATCAAATGGTGGAAATTGAAAAAGGGTAATTGTGAGGTGATGTTCAGGGAAGAGTTAAGACAGGCACTGGGTGGCAGTGAAGAGTTACCGAATAGCTGGGTAATTACAGCAGAGCTAGTAAGAGAGATGGCTAGAAAGGTGCTTGGTTTGACATCTGGAAAGAGGGAGGACAAGGAGACTTGGTGGTGGAATGAAGAAGTACGGGAGAGTATACAGAGAAAGAGGTTGGCGAAGAAGTAGGATTTTCAAAGAGATGAAGAAAGTAGACGAGTATAAGGAGATGATGTGCATGGCAAAGAGAAAGGTGGTGAAGGCTAAGGATAAGGTGTATGAAGAGTTGTATAAAAGGTTGGACACTAAGGAGTGAGAAAAGGAACTGTACCGATTGGCTAGACAGAGGGACCGAGCTAGTAAAGATGTGCAGCAGGTAAGGGTGATAAAGGATAATGAGGGAAACATACTTACAAGCGAGGAGAGTGTGTTGAGCAGATGGAAAGAGTACTTTGAGGGGTTGATGAATGAAGAGAATGAGAGAGAGAGAAGGTTGGATGATGTGCGGATAGTGAATCATGAAGTGCAGTGGATTAGCAAGGAGGAAGTAAGGATAGCTATGAAGAGGATGAAGAACAGAAAGGCTGTTCGTCCAGATGACATACCTGTGGAAGCATGGAGGTGTTTAGGTGAAATGGCAGTGGAGATTTTAACTAGATTGTTTAATGAAATCTTGGAAGGTGAGAGGATGCCTGAGGAATGGAGAAAAAGTGTTTTGGTACCGATTTTTAAGAATAAGGGTGATGTGTGGAGCTGTAGTAACTACAGAAGGATTAAACTGATCAGTCACAACATGAAGTTATGGGAAAGAGTAGTGGAAGTTAGGTTAAGAAGGGTGGTGATGATTAGTGATCAGCAGTGTGGTTTCATGCCAGGAAAGAGCACTACAGATGCAATGTTTGCTCTGAGAGTGTTGATGGAGAAGTACAGAGAAGGTCAGAAGAAGCTGCATTGTGTCTTTGTGGATTTAGAGAAAGCATATGACAGGGTGCCTAGACAGGAGTTGTGGTATTGTATGAGGAAGTCGGGAGTATCAGAGAAGTATGTAAGAGTGGTAAAGGATATGTATGAGGGTAGTGTGACAGCGGTGAGGTCTGTGGTGGGAGTGACGGATGCGTTTAAGGTGGAGGTGGGATTACATCAAGGATCAGCTCTGAGCCCTTTCTTATTTGCAATGGTGATGGACAGGTTGACAGATGAGATCAGATAGGAGTTCCCGTGGACTATGATGTTTGCAGATGACATTGTGATCTGTAGTGAGAGTAGGGAGCAGGTGGAGGACACCCTGGAGAGGTAGAAATATGCTCTTGAGAGAAGAGGAATGAAGGTCAGTAGGACTAAGACAGAATATATGTGTGTGAATGAGAGGGAGGATAGAGGAATGGTGAGGATGCAAGGAGTAGGGGTGGCGAAGGTGGATGAGTTTAAGTACTTGGGATACACAGTTCAGAGTAATGGTGAGTGTGGAAAAGAGGTGAAGAAGAGAGCACAGGCAGGATGGAGTGGGTGGAGAAGAGTGTCAGGAGTGATTTGTGACACACGAGTACCGGTAGGAGTGAAAGGGAAGGTCTACAAGAGGGTAGTGAGACCAACTATGTTATATGGATTGGAGACAGTGGCATTGACAGAAAGGCAGGAGTTTGAGCTGGATGTGGCAGAGTTAAAGATGTTAAGATTTGCAATGGGTGTGACGAGGGTGGACAGGATTAGGAATAAGTATATTAGAGGGTCAGCCCAGGTTGGAAGGTTTGGAGACAAAGCCAGAGAGGCAAGATTACGTTGGTTTGGACATGTGCTGAGGAGGGATGCAGAGTATATTGGGAAAATGATGCTAAGGATGAAGCTGCCAGGTAGCAGGAAAAGAGGGAGACCTAAGATAAGGTTTATGGATGTGGTGAGAGAGGACATGCAAGATGCAGAGGACAGGAAGAAATGGAAACAGTCGATCTGCTGTGGTGACCCCTAACGGGAGCAGCTGAAAGAAGAAGAAGAACAAGAAGAATGTAAAACCTTTTAAAGGAACACTACTCTTTCTAAACGTAGCAGTGCTCAGTCTAGTATGATACGACAAAGTAATCTGTGATAATACGAACTTTCAAGATACTGAAAGTTCGACTTTATCATCTTGACATTTAGTAGTTTGACATTGTGGTATTCGGTTTTGTAAAGTAGATCCACACACACACACACACACACACACACACACACACACACACACACACACACACACACACACACACACACACACACACACGCAGAGGGTGGATATAAAAAGTGTACACACCCCTGTTAAAATGCTAGGTATTAGTGATATAAAAAAATGACACCACAATAAATCATTTCAAAACTTTTCCCACCTTTAATGTGACCTATAACCTGTACAATTCAATTGAAAAACAAACAAATCTTTTAGGGGAAAAATGTAAAAAATAAAAAAACGTACAACAAGCTGGTTTCATAAGTGTGCACACCCTTAAATTAATAGTTTGTTGAAGCACCTTTTGATTTAATTACAGCATTCAGTCTTCTTAGGTACACACCTGCCATCAATTAAAGAGATTATGATTAACCCCAAATAAAGTGCAATTGTCCTAATAGGACTTTCCTGACATTTACTCAGTTGCCTGCTACAGCAAAAGCCATGGTTCGCAGAAAGCTTATAAAGCATCAAAGGGATCTCATTGTTGAAAGGTATCAGTCAGGAGAAGGGTACAAAAAAATTTCCACAGCATTGTATATATCATGTAACACAGTAAAGACAGTTATCAAAAAGTGGAGAAAATATGGGACAACAGTGAGGTTGTAAAGAACTGGATGTCTCTCCAAAATTGATGAAAATACAAGATAAAAATTGGTCAGGGAGGCTGCCAAGAGACCTACAGCAACAACAAAGGAGCTGCAGGAGTTTCTGGCAAGTACTGGTTGTGTACTATATGTGACAACAATCTCCCATATTTTCCATATGTCTGGACTATGGGGTAGGGTTGCAAGATGGAAGCCTTTTCTTACACAAAAAAACATCCAGGCCCAGCTAAAATTTGCAAAACAATACATCAAGTCTCCCAAAAGCATGTGTGAAAATGTGTTATGGTCTGATGAGACCAAGGGTGAACTTTTTGGCCACAATTCCAAAAGGTACGTTTGGCCCAAAAACAACACTTCACATCACCAAAAGAACACCATCCCCATGGTGAAGCATGGTGGTGGCAGTATCATGCTTTGGGATTGCTTTGCTTCAGCTGGAACTGGGGCTTTGTCAAGGTGGAGGGAATTATGAACTGTTCCAAATACCAGTCATTTTTGGCCCAAAATCTTCAGACATCTGATAGAAAACTGACAATGAAGAGGAATTTCACCTTTCAACATGACTATGACCCCAAGCATACATCCAAATCAACAAAAGAATGACTACACCTGAAGAAAATTAATGTTTTGGAATGGCCCAGCCAGAGTCAAGACCTAAATCCAATAGAAAATCTGTGGGGTGACCTGAAGAGGGCTGTGCACAAGAGATGCCCTTGCAATCTGACAGATTTTGCAAGGAAGAGTGGGCAAATATTGCCAAGTGAATATGTGCCATGCTGATAGACTCCTACCCCAGAAGACTGAATGCTGTAATTAAATCAAAAGGTGCTTCAGCAAAGTATTAGTTTAAGGGTGTGCACACTTATTCAACCAGCTTATTGTACGTTTTTATTTTTTATATCTTTCCCCTAACAGATCTGTTTGTTTTTCAATTGAATTGTACAGGTTATAGGCCACATTTAAGGTGGGAAAAGTTTTGAAATGATTTATTGTGGTCTCATTTTTTTATATCACAAAAACCTGGCATTTTAAAAGGGGTATGTACACTTTTTATATCCAGTGCGTGCATGTGTGTGTGTGTGTGTGTGTGTGTGTGTGTGTGTGTGTATATGTATATATATATATATATATATATATATATATATATATATATATATATATATATATATATATATATATATATAGCTATATAGATATACAAGTCTAGGCTGGAACATAGGGATTCTACCACCATAGAGTTAGAATCAAAGGGTTGGTCATCATCTCTGCATTAAAAAGCCTTTCAGCAAACAAGGAAAGCACTGCTCTTGACAAAGAAAGCTTTTTACTCTAACCTCTTTCAGTGCCACTAGTATTAAGTGGTTCAATAATTAATTGTTTGTTGTAATAATTAAAATAAGATGCTACTTTCAGAGGTTATGGCTCACTCTAGTAGATCAGTAGTCACCACCACCAGGGCTTTTTTTCATGAAATAATCTGCTCAAAGTATTTTTGAAATGGCTACATGGTGATCTGCCCATACTTTATCACCATCATCATGGCTTTCATCATGAAATAATCTGCTCAGAGTATTTATGAAACTGCTTCATGGTGATCTGTCCACACTTTTTCAACATCACCATGGCTTTCATCATATTAAAATCTGCTCAGGATATTTATGAGACTGTCACATGGTGATCTGCCCACACTTTCTCACTGCCACCATGGCTTTTGTCAAGAATTAATCTGCTAAGATTATTTATAAGACTGTAACATAATGATCTGCCCACACTTTCTCACTGTCACCATGGCTTTCATCATGAAATATTCTGTTCAGAGTATTTATGAAACTGCTTCATGGTGATCTGCCCACACTTTTGCACCACCACCATGGCTTTTGTCATGAAATAATGTATTCAGAGTATTTATGAGATGGCTACATGGTGATTTGCTTACACTTTCTTAAAACACTACAGACTGAATGTATTTTAAAAAGGTCCGAGCAGGATTTGCAACTATAGTCCTGAAGGGAATGCTGTATACCAACCACCTTTATGGAGTCTATAGGCTATATTCCTTGCACTCTTTCAGTGTATATACATGAATGCACCAGAACCTATCTTTATAATATAAACAGTGTACTCATATAATAATTTGTCATAACAGTAGACATATAAATAATAGAATCATTGCTGCAGGATAGAACTCTACTGTTCTGTCCTATGGTGCTGTATATAGATCAGATCTGTTATGTTTTGCAAAGTATAAACATAAGCAAGTGTATGCAGCCTTTACCTTTTGTATGTAGTTCCTTAATGATATTCATGATGTAGGTGGTTTCTCATAACCTTTTGCTAGATTGGTACTATCTACAGCAATCTTAGATCCTCAGTCATTGAGACAATTGCTTCCTCTCAAACACATATAGTATGAGGAATGATTTGACCTTCTTAGCTCTCAGCCTGTGGTACAAAGTATAGTGTTTCTGAATGTTTCATGTTGAAAACATTTAAGCTATTTATCTGCATATATCTATGTTTTTCCAAGGCTATTTAATCTTAGCTTATGATATATTAAGTAAAGGGGTTTTGCTCCCTGCATGAATTGTATGTGGGGATTTTCATCTTACCCCGCCCCAGTTTGCTCAGAGCTATCATTTTGTCTGTGCAGTTATTACTCAAATTCATATAGCCTATATATGCAGGTTGATTTTTCCTACATAGGACGCTATGGAAATACCCCACAGATCTGTAACTGTGTGAAAGTGCTGAATAACTTAAGACAACATTTCAGCTTGTGCCTGTTATAGCAGTTCTAACTTATTTCATGCTATTATGCAAAAAAAAAAAAAAAAAAAAATTAAAAGGTGTAAAAACGATAATTATTAGTAAGTATGTTAGTATGTGACAATAATGCATTATAGGACTTTGCATGCAGTATGTACAATGGTAGACTGCTGTGGTTGCTAATGAGGCAGTGTCTGGAATCGTGTAGTTTCCAGAATGTGTGCACTGATCTTTATGCAAATGAGCTGGGGTTACTGAATAGCAAAAATGGGTGTCTGTGCCTGCAGATCCCATCCTGTAGGCATAGAACCATGTTGGTATCCACAGAAGAGGTAACTGATATCAAAAGGGAGTGTGTCTGTATTCCTTTAAGCTCACTGGAGCTCAGAGGTGCCTGTTTGCACAGCTCACCACTGACCTGAGCAGGGGAGTGTGTACAGTGTCTGCTAAGCATTGTTTACTTTCAGGATGCATGTTTCATTGGGTTTAAGTGTGCTGATGTGCCTGTCCATGGGGGCGTGTCTAGTGACTGTGAGTATTGTTTATCCATGTGGCGTGGGTTTGCGCACCACACCACAGTGCTCAGCAAGGAAGGGTGTCAAAAAACATTTGTCTGAGAAAGTTAATTATATATAAATTACTGATGACCCCTGTTCCACTTAAACTGGGCTATTAAATCCCCTTAATAATGTACTTGGCAGGTGGAATGCATCATAGGTAGCCAATCACATGCTGCACCAACAGTAGAGCACTATAAAGGTTGCATACACCCTACAATCTGATTTCTTCCCCCCATACTCTGCACCAGTGGAGTACGAACATGGGATTTTTAACTAAAGCAATGGTAGGGGCTGCTGCAGCTCTGCTACATCTGTATGTGCTAGATGCTGAGGTCAGTGCTGATGCTGCTGTTGACAGTAGGCCTAGACTGAGAAGGACAAGAATGTTCAGGCCCAGGGTAACCTTCCAGGAGCTACATGAACTGGAGATTGCAGAGGGCTACAGGGTGGATAAGGACATATTACAAGAACTCACCAAGCTCTGCCACCCTCAACTCAAACCCAGAGCCAACAGAGGGAAGCTCATCCCAGTGGAAACAAGGTATGTGTAGCTAGATACAGATACTTTCCAAAGACCAACTGGGGTCGTGATGAGAGTCTGACAGGCATCAGTATCCAGGGTACTCACCAGATCCTGGATGCCATGCTACCACATGCCAGTGAGCATATTTATTTACCTTGCACCCCTGAAGAGAGGGTTAGCAGTATGCGACTCTTCTACCATGTAGCACACTACCCTGAGGTACTGGAGGCCATAGATTGCACTCATGTACACAAGGCACCACCTGGTGAGGAGGGTAGAATCTACCTCAACTGCAAGTAGTATTACTCCATCAACTGCCAGGTCATGTGCAATGCCCAGGGCATTATCATGAATGTGTGTCCTGGCAGCCCTGGCAGTTATCACCACTCCCATATTTGGCATGCATCACAGCTGTACCAGATGTTTGCTCATAGACTCATAGGCTCATAGATTAGTACTAAGCTAACTGCCCTTGCAAGCCATTTTAAGCTTAGCCAATTATCCCTTGTGGGACTCAAACCCAGCATCTTGTGTTTGTAAGGCAAACACCTTACTATTAGGCCACCCTCCCAACTTGTTTTTTGCTAGGGGGACATCTCGTACAGACATCTACTGGGGGATGCTGGCTATGCACTGGAGCCGTAGATGATGACACCCATCAGAAATGTACATGCACCTACCGAATAACACCATAATGAGGCACAAGCACAAACTAGGAACATCATAGTGTGTGTGTGTGTTTGGGCTGCTCAAGTCATGGTTCCAGTGCCTTGATATATCTGGTGGAGCCCTGCAGTACTCTCCAGCCACATGTGCATAGATGTTCACAATATGTGCCATGCTACACAATATGATCTTGTGGAAACAGCTGCGGCAGGATCAGCAAAGGGAAGGGATACACAGCCCTCCCCACTAGTACCTAGGTCCACACAGCCACACCCGCAGGAGGACTCAGAGGAGGAACCCTCTGAGGTTATCCCTGTATGCAGACATAGGCATGCCCAGTATGTGCTGGCCTTGGCCAAGAGACAACACATAGCACATGCACTGACAACCTAGGGTCCTAGGGACTGACACCTTACTCTGACTAGCATACATATAGTAAAAAAGGATGTCAGCCAGCCCATAAAACCTGTACCTAACCATGTATTGGCTGTGTACTGCATGCATCAGAGTGAGCCCTGAACCACAGGTCTCTCAAATGTTGCATTCGCAAGGTGAGTCACTCTCCTATACAACACAGTTTGGCGGTACTAGACTATGGTAGCATATGTATGGACCTGCTGCATGAATGCAAAGGAATAGAGTGGGCTACTGAGCTACTTGCAGAGATAAAAAAAACAAAAAAGCAGTCCAGTACTACGGTAAACCATGGATTGCAAGAAAAGTTCCACAAACTTGGACACGCAAGATCGGTGAAGAAGCTTTCGGGAAAACACACTGAAGAAGGGACTTTTCCTGAAAGCTTTGTGGAGTAATAAACTTGTTTTTTTCACCAACCTTGCATGTCCATTATTGGATTTGCTTAGCTTGCTACTTGCAGAGATCGCACAGCCACTTGGAACAACAGGTACTCTGTCCAATAGTGAGTGTCTGATAATATTCACTAGGTCACATGGCTGGAAACCCTACTGCATTATTCAA
The DNA here is from genome assembly GCF_019279795.1 of Protopterus annectens. Taxonomy (NCBI): domain Eukaryota; kingdom Metazoa; phylum Chordata; order Ceratodontiformes; family Protopteridae; genus Protopterus; species Protopterus annectens. The sequence continues at coordinate 1,107,925,741 of NC_056746.1, forward strand.
GGGAGGTGCCAAACAGTGGGGTCATAGGACAGACACACAACTGTCTATGCAAGAATTCCCCACCCCCAACAGATCAGTGTTCCAATACAACTGCAGTAACAGTATGTTTGCAAGGATATATCAACGGACCACACAATACCGAGGCTGTGACACAGAACTTGGCCACAAGTATTTCCCACAAAACGCAGGGGTCGCAATTTATATCTGTATGCTGCTGATAGTGTGAGGAATGAAACTTCTCTTTCTGGCAGCTGGTGTGGCTCACTGGGCAAGGGACATGAGCATGGGTGATGGTGTTGATGGTTCGAAGCTAGCAGTATCTACATCTTTTGCATGTGAGGTACTGTTATGGTAGTATTCCCACAGACTGTCATAACACTGCAATCTGTTACTGCAAGAAAGCTGAACAAAGCCAGAGAGAATGGGGGGACAGAGGGCTAAACCTACAGACAGACATTATACATTCTCTGAGTAATCTAGAAGGTGGCTAGTATAACAGCAGATTGTAGCATGTCAGATTAGCTGAAGGATGTAAAGGCCATCACTAAAGTGTGTCAGTACTTACAACAATTCAGTGGACTGCATTTTATAGTATATTACCGGAAAACCACAACTGTATGAGGTACAGAGCAGATATATGGGGTGGAATGCTGGACATTCTTAAAAACCGGAAAGTTCTAAATGGAAGAAGTACGAACACAAAGAACAGCGATTTTTTTCCCAGGGGAAAAAAATCTCTGTTCAGGTACAAAAAAAAAAAACAGATACACTTTAAACATATAGTAATGTGGGGGGCTTTGCACCCCACACCCCCCAACATGGGGAGCTGTGGCCCCCC